>NC_091222.1:23231026-23316026 GCF_040958095.1 Procambarus clarkii | reverse complement strand
TGTTTGAATGCAATTTTCTGTAATAATTTGTAATTGTATTTGTGCTGCTTTTTCAACAATGTTCCCCCCTCTTTTACCTCTATTTTTATTTGTTCTCAACACATTTTATTCTTTTTACCCATTAGTTTTAAGCTTTAGTCATTAATGTTTTTCCTGCCCGAAACGCTTTGCGTAAGTATGTTTCTGTGAATAATACAATTTCTCCCACCCTACCCATCAACATTGGTGTTCCTCAGGGCAGCATACTTGGCCCTCTCCTCTTTCTCATCTACATTAATGACCTTCCAAATGCCTCCCAACACCTCAAACCAATTCTATTTGCTGACGACACAACCTTCATTTACTCCAGCCCTGACCCCCTTGCTCTAAATGCCACAGTAAATACTGAGCTAGAGAAAGTCCATCTTTGGCTAACTGCCAACAAACTCACCCTTAACATTGACAAAACGTTTTATATTCTGTTTGGCAATAAATCCTCTAATCAGATAAATCTCAAAATAAACAATACCCAAATTTGTAACAAATTAGATGGCAAATTCCTTGGCGTTCTCATCGACCACAAGCTGAATTTCCAGGGTCACATTCTAAATATATCAAAAAAAGTTTCAAAAACTGTTGGCATTCTTTCTAAGATCAGATATTATGTACCCCGCCCTGCCCTGGTTACTCTCTATTACTCCCTCATCTATCCATACCTCAACTATGGTATTTGTGCTTGGGGTTCTACTACCCAAAATCATTTACGTCCTCTTATTACCCAACACAAAGCTGCTATTAGGACAATATCCAACTCTGGCCCCAGACATCACTCGGTACCCTTACTCAAATCTCTGAATATGTTAGATATTAAGTCACTGCACATTCTCTCTTGTGTATTATACATATATAAAACGCTGAACTGTAATGCCAATCCTGACCTCAAAAGCTTCATTGAAGGTTGTAACAGAACCCATGAGCACCACACCAGGAATAAATACAGTTTTGATATTCCTAGAGTACGACTTAATCAAACTAGAAATGCTCTACAAATCAAGGGACCCAGAATGTGGAATGACCTTCCCAACCATGTTAAAGACTGTACCTCTCTCAACCAGTTTAAGATAAAAACTAAACACTACCTAATAAATTCCCTGTAACCCACCTCACTCCTTTATTGTCAACCCATGTCTGTTATTTTATTATTATTATTTTTTTTAATCAACACTGTTTGTCAACCTATTGTATTTGTGCTGCTTTTTCAGTCATGTTCCCCCTTTTTTTTATCTTTATTTGTATTTGTTTTCAACACTTTTTATTCTTTATGCTCAATTAGTATTAAGTTCTAGATATTAATGTTTTTCTTGCCCGAAACGCATTGCGTAATAGTGGCTTTAGGCATTGTATGTACTAGCTCTATCTATATATCAATCCATTAATGTATCATCACTTGTATGTATGTACCTTACCTGAATAAACATATTTATATATTTATTTATTTTATAAGTGGCTTTAGGCATTGTATGTACTAGCTCTATCTATTAAGCCAACAAACTTTGTCAAATCTCTTTATGTATGTACCTTACCTAAATAAAAATTATTATTATTATTATTATTACACTATACCTAGATATATTCCTCAAATTATGCTACAATGTACTCTGTTGAATAATCCTCAAATTTAACTATAATGTACCTACTAATCTTCGTCAAATTTAACTATAATGTACCTACTAATCTTCGTCAAATTTTCGTACAATGTACCTGTTATCATTTTTTCATTTTGCTAGAAATAATCTACTTAAAATTATCTGTTAGACTAAGAACCTGCCCGAAACGCTATGCGTGTTAGTGGCTTTCCAAGAATGTAAAAACATCATTGATGTGTAATCTCATAAATCCAATGTATCTTCTTGTATTTATTTATTTATTTATTTATGCATATACAAGAATGTACATAAGGAATGTGAGGATACAAATATGGTAATTACAGTCTTGTAAAGCCACTAGCACGCGCAGCGTTTCGGGCAGGTCCTTAATCTAAGAAAATTTTAAGGAGGTAAATACTTGCAAAATTTATAGACAAAAAAATGATAACAGATTACATGAAATGAAAAAAAAAAAGAAGATGAGAGAAAATTGTAGGTACAGTATATTAAAGCACATAGGTAGCTAAGATTGATTGCAATGACAGCTTAAAATGGTAGTTGACAACAAATTGGTAGGCACAATACAGCAGAAACAATATAAGATTGATTGCAATGACAGCTTGAATGGTAGTTGACAAAAATTGGTAGTCACAATACAGCATATGGCTAGCACATAAAAGAAGACAGCAATGAACACAATGATAAGGTTGTTTGATATTACATAAAAATTAGGAGATTGGGTAACACTAGGTACAGAGCAAATTTAAAGCTCAGTGTAGGAAACTAAGAAGATGAAGTTAGGTACTTTTTGGTTTTGCTTTTAAATAAGGCAAAAGTTTTACAGTTTTTCAATTCACTAGGGAGTGAGTTCCATAGACTAGGTCCCTTAATTTGCATAGAGTGTTTACACAGATTAAGTTTGACCCTGGGGATATCAAAGAGATATTTATTTCTGGTGTGGTGATAATGGGTCCTATTACATCTGTCCAGGGAGAGTTTCAGAGCATGGTTTGCATTTAAGAACAGGGTTTTGTAAATGTAGTTGACACAAGAGAATGTGTGGAGGGAGTTAATATTTAGCAAGTTTGGGGATTTAAACAAGGGAGCTGAGTGTTGTCTGAAAGCAGAGTTAGTTATTATTCTGATAGCAGATTTTTGCTGTGTGATGATGGGCTTAATTAAGGTGGTTTGCAGTGGTAGACCGGCCCGGCCCCCATGCACAGATACCATAATTAAGATAGGGGTAGATTAGTACATAATATAGTGAGAGGAGAGCAGAGTTAGGAACATAATATAAAAAATAAAATAAATAAATATGTTTATTCAGGTAAGGTACATACATACAAGTGATGTTACATTAATGGATTGATATATAGATAGAGCTAGTACATACAATGCCTAAAGCCACTATTACGCAATGCGTTTCGGGCAAGAAAAACATTAATATCTAGAACTTAATACTAATTGAGCATAAAGAATAAAAAGTGTTGAAAACAAATACAAATAAAGATTAAAAAAAGGGGGAACATGACTGAAAAAGCAGAACAAATACAATAGGTTGACAAACAGTGTTGATTAAAAAAAAATAATAATAATAAAATAACAGACATGGGTTGACAATAAAGGAGTGAGGTGGGTTACAGGGAATTTATTAGGTAGTGTTTAGTTTTTATCTTAAACTGGTTGAGAGAGGTACAGTCTTTAACATGGTTGGGAAGGTCATTCCACATTCTGGGTCCCTTGATTTGTCCCTTGGTATCTGATTTTGGAGAGTATACCATCTGTCTTAGAGACTTTCTTAGTTATGTGTTGAATGTGGGTGCTGAAGTTGAGTCTCTTGTCTCGGAATAGGCCAAGAAACTTGCCATCATTTTTATTACTGATGTTAATGTTGTCTATCTGTAGCTGAATTGCATTTGATGATTTGCTTCCAAATAAGATGTAGTAAGTCTTTTCGATGTTTAATGTTAGTTTGTTCGTTGACATCCATAAGTGGACTTTTTTTAATTCATTATTCACAACATTATTTAGTGTATGTTGGTTGAGGTTTGAGTAGATAAGGGTAGTATCGTCAGCAAACAATATAGGTTTGAGAATATTAGAGACATTAGGCAGATCGTTTATGTATATAAGAAATAGAAGAGGTCCTAAAATGCTGCCCTGTGGCACTCCAACGGTAATTGGTAGAGTGGAAGAAGTTGTATCATTGATGGTTACATATTGGTGTCTGTCACTAAGATAGGATCGGATGTAGTCAAGGGCAAGGCCTCGGATTCCATAATGCTGGAGTTTAAGTAAGAGGTAGTTGTGATTAACAGTATCAAAGGCTTTTCTTAGGTCAATGAAGAGTCCAATCGGAAACTCATTTTTGTCAAGGGTTGAGTAGATAATGTCAAGGAGACTAATGATTGCATCATTGGTGCTCTTTTGGGACCGGAAGCCAAACTGGCAGGGGCTGAGTATGTCGAATTTTACGAGGTAGGAATAGAGCTGTTTGTAAATAATTTTTTCAAATATTTTTGATAGAATGGGTAGATTTGATATTGGTCTATAATTGTTTATGTCCGCCGGATTGCTTCCTTTATGGACTGGCGTTACTCTTGCTTTTTTGAGGATATCAGGGAAGGTGTGATACTCTATAGATTTGTTGAACAGTAGTGCTATGGGTGGGGCAAGGGCATGGGAGGCTCTCTTGTACACAATGGACGGAATTTCACTGGTGCAGGCGATGAGTCACAATAACGTGGCTGAAGTATGTTGACCAGACCACACACTAGAAATTGAAGGGACGACGACGTTTCGGTCCGTCCTGGACCATTCTCAAGTCGAATTTCACTGGTGTTCCCTGCCTTGGTTTTTAGAGAATGTATGATGAACACAACATCTGCCGGGCTGATTGGTGAAAGGAGAAGAGAGTTTGGATAGCTGCCTGAGAGATATGTGTTAATATGTGTCTGAGTCTGTGGGATTTTACTGGCAAGATTAGCACCAACCGATGAAAAGAAACTATTAAATTCATTTGCCATTTCTAAATCAGTTGACGGTATATCCCCATCCTTGTAGAGTTTTATTTGGTTATGTGAGTGTTGTTTAGTTCCTAGGATACTAGAGATAGTTTTCCAAGTGCTTTTCATGTTGCCTTTTGCTTCATTGAATCTATTCACATAATATGCAAGTTTTGCCTTTTTATGATACTGGTAAGCATTGATGAGTACCTTTTAGCTACTTCCTTTGAAACTAGGCCAATCCTAACTTTCTTTTCATATTCATGTTTCTTGTTGATTGAGTTGAGAATGCTACTTGTGAGCAATGGATTGTTTAATCTTTTGTCAGTTACTTGCTTGGTAAGAAGGGGACAATGAAGGTTGTAGAGGCTTAGAGTTTTGGAGAGGAAGAGGTTAGCTAATGAATTTATATCATGGGTATTATTGAATTCAGAATCCCAGTTAATATTGTAAAGTGCCTCTGTAAGATTGTCTAAAGCTGATTCACTGTGTAGCCTAAATGAAAGTTTCTTGCTTTTTGGTGGTGTTATGTCCATGTTCGCTATGAGAAAGGTAGGATAGTGGTCAGTTGTTCTGTCGTAGATTATACCAGATACAAGGGGAGCTGTTATGTTTGTCCATATGTGGTCCAAGGTAGTGGCTGATGTTTGAGTGACTCGGGTAGGTTTGGTGATTGTGGGGATTAGCATACAGGAGTTCATGCTGTTAAGGAAATAGTAAACTTGAGAGCAATTTTGTTGACCCAGGTCAATATTAAAATCTCCTCCCAGAATGATGTGGTTTTTGTTGAGATTGTTGTATATAATAAGATTCCTTAGGTTGTCTGAGAAAGAAGCTATGTTAGTATTGGGAAATCTATAGATGGCTCCAATAGTCAAAGAGGATTTAAGGGATTTAATTGTAAACTGAGCAAAAGTATATTCACAGTAGTCATCTCTGTCACTAATAACACTGTTGCAGATAAATGTACAACAATACAATACAATACAATTTTATTTAGGTAAGGTACATACATACAATAAATATTTACAAGGATTGTTTGACTTATAGGTAGAGCTAGTACATACAATGCCTAAAGCCACTATTACGCAAAGCGTTTCGGGCATGATAAACTTAAATGACAAGCTTAATACTAATTGAGCATAATGAGTAGAATGAAAACAAGAAATGAAAACATAGATGAAAAAGCAGCACAAATACAATTATGTCGACAAACAGCGCTCTTTAAAGAAAAAAACAGACATTGGTTGACAATAGAAGGGTAAGGTAGGTTACAGGGAATTTATTAGGTATAGCTTCGCTTTTAACTTAAACTGGTTGAGAGAGGTACAGTCTTTAACATGGTTGGGAAGGTCATTCCACATTCTGGGCCCCTTGATTTGTAGAGCATTTCTAGTTTGATTAAGTCGTACTCTAGGAATATCAAAACTGTATTTATTTCTGGTGTGATGCTCATGGGTTCTGAAACAACCTTCTATGAAGCTTTTGAGATCAGGATTGGCATTATAGTTTAGCGTTTTATATATGTATAATACACATGAGAGAATGTGCAGTGACTTAATGTCTAACATATTCAGAGATTTAAGTAGGGGTACCGAGTGATGTCTGGGGCCAGAATTGGATATTGTCCTAATAGCAGCTTTGTGTTGAGTAATTAGAGGACGTAAGTGATTTTGGGTAGTAGAGCCCCAAGCACAAATACCATAGTTGAGATATGGATAGATAAGGGAGTAATAGAGAGTCACCAGGGCAGGGCGTGGTACATAATATCTGATCTTAGAAAGAATGCCCACAGTTTTTGAAACTTTTTTTGATATGTTTAGAATGTGTCCCTGGAAATTAAGCTTGTGGTCAATGAGAATGCCAAGGAATTTGCCATCTAATTTGTTACAAATTTGGGTATTGTTTATTTTGAGATTTATTTGATTAGAGGATTTATTGCCAAACAGAATATAGAAGGTTTTGTCAATGTTAAGGGTGAGTTTGTTGGCAGTTAGCCACAGATGGACTTTATTTAGCTCAGTATTTACTGTGGCATTTAGAGCAAGGGGATCAGGACTGGAGTAAATGAAGGTTGTGTCGTCAGCAAATAGAATTGGTTTGAGGTGTTGGGAGGCATTTGGAAGGTCATTAATGTAGATGAGAAAGAGGAGAGGGCCAAGTATGCTGCCCTGGGGAACACCAATGTTGATGGGTAGGGTGGGAGAAATTGTATTATTCACAGAAACATATTGGAGCCTGTCAGTAAGGTAGGATTTGAGGTATTGTAGGGAGTGTCCTCTGACTCCATAATGATGTAATTTAAGAAGAAGGTTTTGGTGGTTGACAGTGTCAAAAGCTTTACGCAGGTCCACAAACAACCCAACAGGGAACTCATTTTTATCAAGAGCTGTATGAATCGAGTTAAGCATACTAATAAGTGCATCGTTAGTGCTTTTTTTGGGTCTGAAGCCATATTGGCAAGGGCTAAGTATATTGAGTTTGGCTAGATATGAGTAAAGCTGCTTATAGATTAGTTTTTCAAAAATTTTTGACAAGTTTGGCAGGATAGATATAGGTCTGTAGTTGTTAACATCTGTGAGATTACCACATTTGTGGACAGGCGTTACTCTCGCTTTTTTTAGAATATCTGGGAAGGTTTGGAGTTCAAGTGACTTGTTGAAGAGCAAAGCAATAGCAGGGGCTAAAGATCTGGAGGCTTTTTTATAAATTAAAGTTGGTATCTCCTCAAGGGCACCAGACTTGGTTTTAAGGGAAAGCAAACTCAAAAGGGGCTTACAGGGGTACAATGGAGTAAGGGAAATTTAAGCTAATGATTATTAACTATAAATAGTTCAGTTATGACTGTATAATTAATAAGACCTGAAGAACTATTTATGCACTCAATTAAATAATTTCAGTAAATGACTAGTTAAGAGTAAGTTAAAAATTAAGTCAGAAAATGAAACAATGAGACTTAGGAAACCTAGCCCCACTAGTTGACAGGGGGTTAATTAAGTTAATTCACTGGGAGTGATAATGAGCTGAGACAGACCACATTGGGAGAGGAAAGCGTTGAGGTTCTCTTCTTTAGTAATTGTGAACATTTTGCCCTCTGCGGTTTTTCTCACCTTTATCAGTCCATCTCTAACGAAGCACTGATGAATCGCATCTGGGTTTTTTTGACGGATTTGACGCAGGCGGTAGAGGAGGTGCTGTCTGTTCCTAGTCAAGCACTCGTTGATGTATAATCCCTTCCGTTGGGCTACAGCTGTCCGGACTAGATTGGATTTCGTGAACTGGGAAGACAGCTTCAGGCGAATTTTCCGTTGGTTTTGACTTGATGGATTCTTTTTGCCTACTCTGTAGGCAGCAATAACGTCAGATTTGTTTAGAATGAGCTGCAATTTGTCTTTTAAGAGATCCAGAGCTGTATCTCGGCATTTAGATGTATCTCGGTAATATATAGCTGTGCCACCACCTTTTTTATTAGGCCTACAGTTATGAATGGCTTTATAACCAGCTAAGTTGTAGAGTTGGGTATAGTCTTTATTTAGCCAAGTTTCTGTTAAAATAATGAACGATAGGTTAGTACCTATTGCTGTGAGTAATGCATTTAAATCGTCAAAATGTTTACCAAGTGATCTAACATTTTGGTTATAAACTGATAGACAGGTGCTATTTTGAAGTTTGTTTTTAGCCTGGTGTGCTGTGAAATACTTGCAATAATGATGATCAATGTGCTGGTTGGTGTAGATATGAGACAGAAGATTTTGATCAGGATCAATATCAGTGTGCATAGAGATGCAGAGGGATCACGATACAAGATACACGATAAAGCAAAACACAAGAATAAAAGCAAATACAACAAAATAGTAACAATTTAGAAGTAAAATAAAGATCCAATAGATAGCCAGGGAGGACACAGAAGTTACATAAAATAAAAAAACAAAAATCAGTAGAGACTGACAATATAAATGTAAAATAAAAAATAATAAGAAAAATAATAATCATAAAAAAATGATCTTGAAGATAATTAGCTTAGTAATTGTTAATTAACAGGGTAATAAAAAGCCCTAGGTTTAGTGACAAGGGGATTAACTAAGAACAAATAATTAAGAGTATAAAACAGGCAAAGATGACAAAAAAAAAAAAAAAATAAAAATAAAAATAAACACCTTTGGAAAGGAAAGGCAGAGCTTAAGTACACTTTGGTTGTATGTGAGACTACAAATTATGTTCTGGTTATTCAGCTGATATCCCACAGTCATCCAGGAAAGAAGTGAGGTGTGCTTCAGTGGTTATCTAGCAGTAACAGGTACCAGAGAGTTTCCCAGATATGTCGCTTGCATCCTACGATAGGTCAATAGGTAGCTTAGGGTTACGTTAATGAGTTTAACAGGCAAAATATCCCGGTCAACTAATATAAGCAATGCATACAATTAGAAGTTCCAAGACAAGCAACCATAGAAAACGTGAAGGTTGCGAGACGCGGAAGAGAAGCGACGGTCCGAGATCCGCACCAAAACAACAACAACCACAGCTTCGTCGCCCCTAAATCAACACAACAACCACAGCCATCACGGCCGGGCTCAAACCTCTCTCTCAACACTCCTGCAGTCGTCACCAGGGGAACACCTTCTACCAAACTACGTCTACCATAAAGAACATATTGTCTGGGTGTGATTTGTCTCGAGTCCAGGTCATTATAACTTACGCCGTTATCGGCGTTCTTCACACCACAAGATAACAACTTTTATCATGGACCTCCTTAACCCTGTGGAGGTGAGTTAAAAGATGGTGCCCTACTTTCTGTCCTCCATACACAGTCTTCCCCCCCCCCACCTGTTATTACACCATAATATTACATTACAAAGGGAGCCGGTCGGCTGAGCGGATAGCACGCTGGACTGTGATCCTGTGGTCCCGGGTTCGATCCCGGGCGCCGGAGAGAAACAATGGGCAGAGTTTCTTTCACCCTATGCCCCTGTTACCTAGCAGTAAATAGGTACCTGGGTGTTAGACAGCTATCACGGGCTGCTTCCTGGGGGTGGAGGCCTGGTCGAGGACCGGGCCGTGGGGACACTAAAAAGCCCCGAAATCATCTCAAGATAACCTCAAGAAGATTCCCGTCTTGCACAGTCGGCCCACCTTGCAAAGTCGGCCCCACCATGCACAGTCGGCCCCACCATGCACAGTCGGCCCTACCTTGCACAGTCAGCCCCACCTTGCATCGTCGGCCCCACCTTGCACAGTTGGCCCCACCTTGCAGAGTCAGTCCCACCTTGCACAGCCCATATTAGGTAGGTTTTAATGTCCAGTGAACAGTCTTGTATATGACATCACATGTTAGACTGGCCTAGGTTTAGGTTGCCTAAGGTTACCTCAAATTAAAAAAAAATTCAAATGTTTATTTAGGTAAAGTACATACATACAAGGGGTGATACAGATATTGATGAATATATAGATAGAGCTAGTACATATAATGCCTGAAGCCACTATTACGCAAAGCGTTTTGGGCACGAAAAACACTAAAGACTAAAACATAAGAACATAAGAACAAAGGCAACTGCAGAAGGCCTATTAGCCCATACGAGGCAGTTCCTATTTATAACCACCCAATCCCACTCATATACATGTCCAACCCATGCTTGAAACAATCGAGGGACCCCACCTCCACCATGTTACGCGGCAATTGGTTCCACAAATCAACAACCCTGTTACTGAACCAGTATTTACCCAAGTCTTTCCTAAATCTAAACTTATCCAATTTATACCCATTGTTTCGTGTTCTGTCTTGTGTTGATACTTTTAATACCCTATTAATATCCCCTTTGTTATGTCCATTCATCCACTTGTAAACCTCTATCATGTCATCCCTAACTCTTCGCCTTTCCAGTGAATGCAATTTTTTAATCTTTCTTCATATGAAAGATTTCTAATTTGGGGAATTAACTTAGTCATCCTACACTGGACACGTTCAAGTGAATTTATATCCATTCTATAATATGGCGACCAAAACTGAACTGCATAATCTAAATGGGGCCTAACCAGAGCAAGATATAGCTTAAGAACCACACCAGGTGTCTTGTTACTAACGCTGCGATTAATAAATCCGAGTGTCCGATTTGCCTTATTACGAACATTCATGCATTGATCCTTTTGTTTTAAATTCTTACTAATCATAACTCCCAGATCCCTTTCGCAATCCGACTTCGCAATCTCAACACCATCTAGCTCGTATCTTGTAACTCTATCATCATTACCTAGCTTCAGAACTTTACATTTATCAGCATTAAACTGCATCTGCCAATCCTTCGACCATTTCAAAACCCTATCTAGATCAACTTGAAGTGATAGTGAGTCCTCCTCCAAATTAATTTCCCTACCGATTTTCGTATCATCGGCAAATTTGCAAATGTTGCTACTCAAACCTGAATCTAAATCATTTATATATATTATAAACAACAGAGGTCCCAGGACAGAGCCTTGAGGCACTCCACTTGCAACATTTTCCCACTCTGACTTGACTCCATTTATACTAACTCTGTTTCCTTTGGTATAGCCATGCCCTAATCCAGCTTAATATAGCATGCTAATTGAGATTAAAGTATAAAATGTGTTGAGAAAAAAAAAAAAGAAGGGGGATCATGGCAGGAAAACAGCAAAAATATAATTTGGTTGACAAACAGCATTGTTTAAAAATAGCAGACATGGGTTGACATTATAAGGGTAAGGAAGGTTACAGGGAGTTAATTAGGTAGTGCTTAGTTTTTATCTTAAACTGGTTGAGAGAGGTACAGTCTTTAACATAATTGGGAAGGTCATTCCACATTCTGGGTCCCTTGATTTGTAGAGCATTTCTAGTTTGATTAAGTCGTACTCTTGGAATATCAAAAAGGTATTCGTTTCTGGTGTGGTGCTCATGGGTTCTGTTACAACCTTCAATGAATCTTTTAAGGTCAGGATTGGCATTACAGTTCAGCGTTTTATATATATATATATATATATATATATATATATATATATATATATATATATATATATATATATATATATATATATATATATATATATATATAATACACAAGAGAGGATGTGCAGTGACTTAATATCTAATATATTTAGAGATTTGAGAAGGGGTACTGAGTGATGTCTGGTGCCAGAGTTGGATATTGTCGTAATAGCAGCTTTGTGTTGAGTAATTAGAGGACGTAAATGATTTTGGGTAGTAGAACCCCAAGCACAGATACCATAATTGAGATAAGGATAGATGAGGGAGTAATAGAGTGTCACCAGGGCAGGGCGAGGTACATAATATCTGATCTTAGAAAGAATGCCAACAGTTTTTGAAACTTTTTTTGATATATTTAGAATGTGTCCCTGGAAATTCAGTTTGTGATCAATGAGAACGCCTAGGAATTTGCTGTGTATTTTGTTACAAATTTGGGTATTATTTATCCTGAGATTTATTTGATTTGAGGATTTATTGCCAAACAAAATATAGAAAGTTTTGTCAATGTTGAGGGTGAGTTTGTTGGCAGTTAGCCAAAGATGGACTTTATTTAGCTTAGTATTCACTGTGACATTAAGAGCAAGGGGGTCAGGACTGGAATAAATGAAGGTTGGGTCGTCAGCAAATAGAATTGGTTTGAGGTGTTGGGAGGCATTTGGAAGGTCATTAATGTAGATGAGAAAGAGTAGAGGGCCAAGTATGCTGCCCTGAGGAACACCAATGTTGATGGGTAGGGTGGGAGAAATTGAATTATTCAAAGAAACATACTGGAGCCTGTCAGTAAGGTAAGATTTGAGGTATTGAGGTATTGTATTGCAATTATTGTATATTGTACCTCTGACTCCATAATGATGTAATTTAAGAAGAAGGTTTTGGTGGTTGACAGTGTCAAATGCCTTATGCAGGTTCACAAATAAACCAACAGGGAGCTCAATTTTATCAAGAGCTGCATGTATTAAGTTGATCATACTAATAAGTGCATCATTAGTGCTTTTTTGGGGTCTCAAGCCATACTGACAAGAGCTAAGTATATTGTATTTGGCTAGATAAGAGTAAAGCTGCTTGTAGATCAGTTTTTCAAATATTTTTGACAATTTTGGCAGAATTGATATAGGTCTGTAGTTGTTAACATCTGTGAGATCACCACATTTGGGGACAGGGGTTACTCTCACTTTTTTTAGAATATCTGGAAAGGTTTGGAGTTCAAGTGACTTGTTGAAGAGCAATGCAATAGCAGGGGCTAAAAATCTGGAGGCTTTTTTGTAAATTAAAGTTGGTATCTCCTCAAGGGGACTAGACTTAGTTTTAAGGGAAAGGATTATCTCATTAACATCACTGGAATTTGCAGACGTTAGGTACAGAGACTGTGGATAGTTACCTGTAAGATAGTCCTGAACATCAGTACTAGAAGATGGAATATAATTTGCAAGGGATGACCCAATGGAAGAGAAGAACCTATTTAATTCAATAACAGTATCAGAGGCTGTAAGCTGACCAGGTTATGTTGGTCCAGATGTGATCAAGAGCTGTGGCAGTACTATCAGTGATTCTAGTAGGTCTTGTGATTAAGGGTATGAGGAAGCAGGAATTCATACAGTTGAGGAAGCTGGCAGCAGTAGGGTTTTCAGGCTCGCAGAGGTCAATATTAAAGTCCCCTGCGATAATTAGATGGTTTTTGTTCAGTCTGTTATCTAGTATTAGATTTCTAAGGTTAGAGTTGAATTCGAACACATCAGTGTTAGGAATTATAATAATAATAATAATAATAATAATTTTTATTTAGGTAAGGTACATACATACAATAAATTTTTACAAAGATTGGTTGACTTATAGGTAGAGCTAGTACATACAATGCCTAAAGCCACTATTACGCAAAGCGTTTCGGGCATGATAAACTTAAATGACAAGCTTAATACTAGTTGAGCATAATGAGTAGAATGAAAACAAGAAATGAAAACATAGATGAAAAAGCAGCACAAATACAATTATGTCAACAAACAGCGCTCTTAAAAAAAACAGTTCTATAGACTGCTATATTCTATATCTATATATTCTATATTCTATATAATATATTCTATATTCTATATTCTATATCTATATATATCTATATATTAGATATATTCTATATCTAATTCTATAGACTGCTCCCACAGTCAGGACAGACTCAGCACCTAGACTCTGAAACTGGCGAAGATATACTCCCACAGTAGTCTCTGGTTCTAATTACTTTTAAGCATGTTAGTTCCTGGTGGTAGTAAAGAGCAGTACCACCACCTCTCTGAATTAGTCGACAGTTGTGAATTGCTGAGTAGTTCGGCATGTTAAAGAGTTGAGTAGTATCCTCTTTTAACCACGTTTCAGTAAGTATAATAAAAGAGAATTTGTTGCCAATAGTTTCAATGAAGGCACTAACATCATTGAAGTGTTTGCTGGTTGGCTGGGTCTATACTTGTTTGCATAAGAAGGCTGGTTGTAGGAAAACAAGGCATAGAATGGGAATTACAAAATAAAATTTTGATATAAAAGGGGGGAAATAATAAAAATCTAAACAAGACTATACAAGACAAACACAAAATGAACAACACACAAAAAAAAAGAAAAATGAGGTAGATTGCTTACAAGTACTCTCAGGTACACTGTATGTAATAATTTGCATTTTGAGACAGGCAAACCAAGGGGTACAATGGAGTAAGGGAGTATGGCGAGGCTAGGCATCCTAGGTAATAAATGAAAGCAAAGAAAAAGGTGAATAATAAATATAGGCAAATTTAATCTAATGATTATTAACTATAAATAGTTTAGCTATGTTCCTATAATTAGTAAGAACTAAAAAAAATATTAATGCACTCAATTAACTAAGTCCAATAAATGATTAATAAAAATTGAATTGAAATTTAATTTAAAAAAGTGCAACAAAGAGACTTTGGATACCTAGCCCGCTCTAGGTGACAAGGGGGTTAATTATGTTGACTTAATGAGAGTGATAATAAGGCGAGACAAACCACATTGGGAGAGGAAAGTGTTGAGGTTATCCTCATTAGCAATTGTAAACATTTTACCTCCTGAAGTCTTTCTCACTTTAATCATGCCATCTCTAACGAAGCACTGATGAATCGCAGTTTTTGGGTTTTGGGTTTTGGGTTTTTGGGTTCTGCGTTTTGATAACGGATTTGATGCAGGCGGTGGAGGAGTTGCTGTCTTTTTCTAGTCAAGCACTCGTTGATGTAGATTTGCTTTCGTTGGGATCCAGCTGTCTGGACAAGATGCGATTTTATGGTTTGGGAAGCTAGCTTGAGGCGAATTTTACGCTGGTCCTGTTGGATTCTTTTTGCCTACTCTGTAGGCAGCAATAATGTCTGTTTTATTTAGAGTGACATGCAATTTGTCTTTTTTTATGAGAGCATGAACTATTTCAATACACTTTTCACCTTCACGTTCCACAGGAATATCTTGGGATGACAGAACAACAGAGTCCAGCAGCTTTTGCTGGTCTTGTTCATCCTGGGAGATGGAATGTTGGGCGGATAATGTACTGATACATACAGTCATTTTGTTAAGAGCTTCCTCTTGTTTTTTTTATGGCTTCATTAGTTTTCAGACGTATGTTTTTTTCATGGAGATCATTCAAGTCATGCTGAAGTTGATCTTGGCTAGCCTTATAGTTTCTAATATCCTCACGAAGAAGGGTTATTTCTTGTTGTTGTTGATGAAGGTTCACGCAGTTCGCTTGATTCTCAGTTTGAAGACTCAGGATGATCATATTTTGAGTCTCAAGGACTAGGCACGACTTTTTGAACCACTGATTCTCAGCCTAGTTAGGGAAATCCAGTGATGGACCAGAAGCACCCTTGAATTTTGTAAAGTAGGATGTAAGCGTGGAATCAGGAGAGGGTTGAGAGGACACAGCTCCTTGGCTCAGAGATGGGGGTGGAGGGGAGAGCAGCACCGCCACCTCGGACCCCAGAGCTTCCAGACAGAGAAACACGAAGGCTGTCAGTGTTTATCGGGATGGATGCCTTGTTAGGGGCTTTAATTGTTGCTCTTATTTACCTGCGCAGTCCTGTTTTTGGGAGACATGATTGGTCGAGAATGGACTGGAATATATGTTGTGGCTGAAACTTGCGTCAGGCGGCGCGGAAGCAGGCAGGGGCGGGCAGCAAGCACTGGTACTCACAGCCGGAGAGGATTTTTTTAATTTTGTTGAATGTTGTTTTTGAATCAACCTTACCCTTGTAAGGTTGGGTAAGGTTTAGGTAGGGTGAGGATTAGGTTTGGTAAGGTTTAAGCTTTGTTAGGTTTGGTAATGTTTTGGTTAGGGTAGGTTTAGGTTGGGTAAGGTTTAGGTTGGGAAAGGTTTAGGTTGGGTAAGGTTTAGTTTGGGTAAGGTTTAGTTTGGGAAAGGTTTAGTTTGGGTAAGGTTTAGGTTGGGTAAGGTTTAGGTTTAATAAGATTTAGGTTAGGGTAGGAATAAGTTGGGTAAGGTTTAGGTTAGGGTAGATTTATGTTGGGTAAGGTTTAGGTTGGGTAAGTTTTAGATTGGGTAAGGTTTTGGTTGGTAAAGTTTAGGTTGGGTAAGGTTTGGGTTGGATACGGATTGGGTTGGGTAGGATTAGGTTCGATAAGGATTAGGTTGGGTAAGGTTTGGGTTGGGTAGAGTTTAGGTTGGATAAGGTTTAGGTTGGATAAGGTTTAGGTTGGATAAGGTTTAGGTTGCGTAAGGATTGGGTTGGGTATGGATTAGGTTCGGTAAGGATTAGGTTGGGTAAGGTTTGGGTTGTGTAAGTTTGGGATGGGTAAGGTTTGGGTTGGGTAAGGGTTAGGTTAGGTAAGGTTTAGGTTGGGTAAGGTTTAGGTTGGGTAAGGTTTGAGTTAGGTAAGGATTGGGCTCAGTAAGGATTAGGTTCAGTAAGGTTTGGGATGGGTAAGGTTTGGGTTGGGTAAGGTTTGGGCTGGGTAAGGTTTAGGTTGGGTAAGGTTTTAGTTGGGTAAGGTTTTATTTGGGAAAGGTTTAGGCTGAGTAAGGTTTAGATTGGGTATGGTTTAGATTTGGTAAGGTTTAGGTTGGATAAGTATTAGGTTGGATAAGGTTTAGGTTGGGTATGGTTTAGGTTGAGTAAAGTTTAGGTTTAGTAAGGATTAGGTTTGGTAAGGTTTAGGTTCGGTAAGGTTTGGGTTGGGTAAGGTTTGGATTGGGTAAGGTTTGGGTTGGGTATGGTTTGGGTTGGGTATGGTTTGGGTTGGGTAAGGATTAGATTTGGTAAGAGTTGGTAAGGTTTAGGTTTGTAAGGTTCAGGTTGGGTAAGGTTTAGGTTTGTAAGGTTCAGGTTGGGTAAGGTTTAGGTTTGTAAGGTTCAGGTTGGGTAAGGTTTAGGTTGGGTAAAGTTTAGGTTAGGTAAGGATTAGGTTGGGTGGGTCCATAGAATTATCCAAATTCTACCCAAATCCACCAAAATTTACCCAAATCCCGCTAGCATTATGTATGTAATGAAAAATATGGTATACTTACTCACTATAATGTTGGTGTTGAATGCAGAACATGATCAAACCTATTTTTACTCTGAAATAATATAATTTCATAACGAAATTAGAAGTAAATATGTAGCAAGTGACGCCATCGGAAGTCGACTGTCCAAGCGACAATGTTGTGGAGTGACTTATCCAAGTCACTCAACACCTTATCTTATTGTCGCCTGGAGAGTGCTGCCATATCAACCTCCTGTACACAATGATCCAGTCAACACACTTCTTTGTTCAAATTGTCACAAATTTAATTGGTGATATTAACCCTTGGGCTGCTAAGGGTCATAATGGCTTCAACACCCACAGGCACAACAACAACAAAAATACAAAAAATTCTTTAGTCATATAAAAGTGTTCATTTGTGTTCCCTGATCACGGAAAAATAAAAAAAAAATCGTAGGTAGCATATTTTGGCCACAATCGGGTGGGAAAATCTGGCAAAAAAGAGGCGTTGACAGAGCAGTCACTAGACGAGGTCTGCTCCACCCGAGCTGTCAGGCGGGGGTTGCCACAAAGATATTACCTAATTATTTCAATGTCTCTGATTTTTCTATGTTTTTTTTTGCAGTAATATTATTGAACAGTGTGTATTGTGATATACAATATTTATATAAAAAATGTGTGAACCATCGCTGTGCGAGGGAGTGGCAGCGAGTGGCTGGCTGGTGTGTGGTGGTCACTCCTCGTTGCATTTTGACTTACAATACCAACTTAGTGGTTCGTTATGGTGAGCAAAACATGCAGATACTTATATATAACCTGTGTATTTAGTGTAATAACAGCAAAACTATTTGTTTATTGTTTTATGAACAAATCATATGACAACCTGCTCTCGCACAAGACAGCACATATATGACTTAATGCTTAAAGTTAATGTGTTGAATATGAATTAGTACATATGTGGTATATTCCCAGTTACATTTTTTCCAAGGCCCAAACTCTTCCTCACGTACCAATTTACGTCTCACAGTACCCGTCCATCGCCGTAGACAGCAGAATAGTCATGATTGGTTCAATTATAATGAAAATTGTAGTTTTCAGGTCCCAAGTGGGTTGTGAAATTTACATACTGTTGTCTATGCTCTTAAAATATTACAGATCAGCTACATCCTATTGAAGGTTCGTAGTTTAGTTTTGAGAAATATTAGTTGTTTTTAGTAAATTATAATAAGGACTATAAATTATTACATAATATAATAATGCTTCACCAATCAACATTATATACACTAGTCTGCTTTAAAAATCTTTTAAGAATGTATTGTAGGAACGTCAACAGAAAACGATGTTACGTTGGAATGTCTATGGGGTAAACTACTGCAAACAGGATGGTATAGTGTCTACTACCTACTGTAGGATGGGTATAGAGTCCACTACCACCTGTTAGGTGGGTAAGGGGTCCATACCGCTTGTAGGATGGGTCTGGGCCCAATAACTACCCATAGGATAGGTATGGGGTCCTCTACCACCTACTGCATATGGTCCACTACCACACAGGATGTGTATGGCATCCACTACCACCTGCATGATGGGTATGGGGTCCACTACTGCCCACAGGATGGGTTTGGGGTCCACTATCATCTACAGGATGAGTATGTGCAGTAGTGGTACTGCCCACTGAATGGGTATATGTTCCACTTCCACCCAAAGGATGTGTGTGGCGTCCACTATACCGCCCACAGGATGGGCATGGGGTCCACAATCACCCACAGGATGAAAATTGTGTCTGCTACCGCCCACAGGATGGGTATGGCCTCCATTGCCGCCCACAGCACGAGTGTAGGGTCCAGTTCCGTCCACGGAATGGGTATATGGTTAACTACCGCCGACAGGATGAGTATATCGTCTACTACCGCCCACAGGATGGGTATGGGGTTAACTACCACCCATAGGACGCGTATGGGGTCCACTACCGCCCACAGGGTGGGTATTGGATCTATTACCGACCACAATATGCTTATGGGGTCAAGTACCGCACACAGGATAGGTATGGGGTCCACTACCACCAACTGGATGGGTATAGGGTCCACTAGTACCCACAAGATGGGTATGGGGTCCACTACCTCCCACAGGATGGGTATGGGGTCCACTCCCACCCACAGGATGGGTATGATGTCCAATGCTGTCCACAAGATTGTATGGGGTCCACTACCGCAAACAGGATGGGCATGGGGTCCACTTTCACCAACAGGATGAGTATATTGGGTCCACTCCCTTCCACAGGATGGGTATGGGGTCCACTATCACTCACGGGCTTGGGTATGGGGGCAACTACAGCTCACGAGATGGGGTATGGGGTCAAGTACAGCTCAAGGATAAATATAAATTCACCTACTTCCCACGAGGTGTTGGTGTTGGAAGGGGTGGTGGTGTTGGGAGTGGTGGTGGTGCTGGGAGTGGTTGGGAGTTACAAGTAGAATGTTGAATTTCAAGAAAGAACAAGTATATACTATGCCTAAAGCACTAATACGCACAGCGTTTTGGGCAAGATCTGGGAACACCTTAAAAACTAAGACTTAAGACTAATTGAGATCAACAGCATGAACTGAACTGACATATGTTGACATTTAGGAGATAAGGTAAGTTACAATTCAATATCTTTCTTTATTATGCATCCCATACCCATCCCGTGGCCGGTGGTGTAAAGGATTACAGAGGCACATAATCGGTTCAGGAACTGAACCCTCTAGTTCGTTTAGCTAAGCAAATAACAATCTTTTAACGCTAGTTACACAATTATTAATGTTATATATACATGTACACATACTCATACATACATGTACATATATATACATATACATATATACACACATTCACATACATATTCAATCACCTACACAAATACACGCACATCAATAATCTTTTGTATCATAAGTGATTTAACAAGAGGCTCACAACAGTCACTATACATCTATGGTGAGTCATACAGTTACTAGTCTTGCTGCACACCTGCCCAACTGTGCGGCAGCTTTACAGTCATGTGCTCCACACCCACCCGACTGGGCGGCAGCTTTACAGTCATATGCTCCACACTCATCCAACTGGGCGGCAGCTTTACAGTCATGTGCTCCACACCCACCCAACTGGGCGGCAGCTTTACAGTCATGTGCTCCACACCCACCCAACTGGGCAGCAGCTTTACAGTCATGTTCCACACCCACCCAACTGGGCGGCAGCTTTACAGTCATGTTCCACACCCACCCAACTGGGCGGCAGCTTTACAGTCGTGTGCTCCACACCCACCCAACTGGGTGGCAGCTTTACAGTCGTGTGCTCCACATCCACCCAACTTTACGGCATCTTTACAGTCATGTGCTCCACACCCACCCAACTGGGCGGCAGCTTTAAAGTCATGTGCATGCATTACCTACAGTAAGCAAATTTTGGATACTTCGCTAAGATTTTGGGCAGCACATCATTATGAATGAAGTACTTACACATTTCTTGAACACCATTGATGGTGTTATCTCTGAATTCCACGATTTTTTCACATTCCATTATATAATGACCCTAAGTATGCGAGTAGTCCTGCTGACAGAGTTTACATTTAGTCAGATCTACATCAACAGATGTTACAAACTCCCAGAGGTACATGTAGCCAAGCCTAAGCCTAGCAGTGGTAACATCTAGAAGTTTGCTAACCTTATTGGATGATCTATAGACGTGCGGTACTTCCTGCATAATAGAATGATGATAAATGGAGGAACTGGTGTGAATTTCACTTTGCCTCAAGTCTCCGAAATTCAGTTGATGTTCCCGGAATATTACAGTAGGGTAAAGTGTGACTAGAGCGACGCGCACCAGCTGCCAGGTGGCACTCCATGGAGTGCCAGCCGACAGGTGGCGCTCGCGTCGCTCTAGTCACACAGGCTTTTGGGGGAATTTCCCGGAAGTTTTGGCGCGTTTCAGACGCTCTCACCTGACAGGTGACGCGCGGGTGTCTAGTCACACAGGCTTTTGGGGGAATTTCCCGGAAGTTTTGGCGCGTTTCGGACGCGTGTGAGCGTGTTGTGTTTGGGTATGTGGACAGGAAAGAGGGGAGGTCATGTTGGGCAGCTGACAGGTGGCGCGCGTCGCTCCCGTCCTCAAGTTTTTTGGGGGGAATTTCCCGGAAGTTATGGCGCGAGGATAAGAGTGGAATATGAGGAAGGAGTAAATGAATATGTATGTGTGTTTGTCATAGACTTAATCCTGAGTGAGGTTAATATTAGTTTGATGATCGTGATTAGAGGATGAGAGGGGAACCAGCATATTGGATATGTTGTTTGGGGAGGGGGGGAGGGAGAGGAGAACCCACATACCTGAGAGGAAGGCCGGGGAGGTCCATTAGCTTCCCCCCCTACAGGAAGTCGCACGTGTTGAGGGGTGAGAGAGCGAGAGGGCACTCTCCTGCGGAAGTGGAGGCCATTTTGTCTAAAAGGTTTTCGTTGTCTTCAGAGTGTTGATGTTCGTCCCATGACGACTCCCCATACACTGTGGATTCCGGTAAGGAGGCGCGAGGTACTTACTCCTGCCGACAGACACACCTGTCAGCCATCAATCAATCACTCCCACCCCTCATCCCCACCCACTCCCATACCGGGCAACCATTACCAGTGCGTTTCGCTACGGTTCGCGACTCTATCTCTCTGTCTCTGTCTCTCTCTCTATCTCTCTCTCTATCTCTCTCTGTCTCTGTCTCTATCCCTGTCTCTGTCTCTGTCTCTGTCTCTATCTCTCTCTCTCTGTCTCTCTCTCTCTCTCTATCTCTCACTCTGTCTCTGTCTCTGTCTCTCTCTGTCTCTCTCTCTCTCTCTCTCTCTCTCTCTCCAGATCATTTAATAGTTGGGGAAAGTAACATCATTTTCCTTTCTTCTGCTGCCGCTGTTCACATATCTTTCTCCATTTCACTTAGACTGTCAGCCCATCAGAGGATGACCATCATGTCAATTTTCAAGCCCGCCTTCACTCTCACCCTTACATCCTTGTAAGGTAACACGACCAATATGCTAACTTCGTTCTTTACCCAATATCATTAATGTAACGTGGAGAATATACCAACTTCGTTCGTTCTTTGCCCAAATAACATTTTAAGAGTAACGATCTGTCTCTCTGTCTGTCTCTGTGCCTCTCTCTGTCTCTGTCTCTCTCTCTCTCTCTGTCTCTCTGTCTCTCTCTCTCTCTCTATCTCTCACTCTGTCTCTGTCTCTGTCTCTGTCTCTGTCTCTCTCCCTCTCTAAAGTCCACCACACGACACTTCACTTAGTAAACTCAGTCAAAGTCAGTAGGTTAGCGTTTACTAAAAGAGAGAAACATTTCACATCGTCACGGAGACGCGATCTCTACCTACAAATTGTTCTTGTTAACTGTGATCAATGAAATGTATGCATGTTTACTCAATCTCCATCACCTCTCCGTCCTACATCCATCCATTACAGCTGTGCGGGGCTATCTTGTCAAGGTCTCACCTTCGCGGCGGATTGAGGCGTACTGAGATAGTCAATGTAAAGGGATGACCCTTACCCTCCCCCCGTCCACCCCCACTTACCCTTACCCCTACCACCCCCTCCATGGCCGAACCATCACTGCCCCCTTCCCAGACCGGATGTTCAACTAAGCTTTAGTATCACCATTCTTTGCTGAAATAGCATTTTTTTAAAGATATCCAGTCATAAGCTGGTCTTCAGTCTTATTATTATAACAAATCATAATTTGCTGTTCTCTCTCTCTCTCTGTCTCTCTGTCTCTCAGTCTCTCTCTCTCTCTCTCTCTCTCTCTCTCTCTCTCTCTCTCTCTCTCTCTCTCTCTCTCTCTCTCTCTCTCTCTCTCTCTCTCTCCAGATCATTTAGTAGTTGGGGAAAGTAACATCATTTCCTTTCTCCGGATGCTGCTGTTCACGGATCTTTCTCCATCAAGGCTGTCTCTCTTAAGACCTACGTCATCCAATGTAAACACCAATCGATGAGAATAAGACCGGTGAGTCAATAGTGAAATAGGTCTGGGTTAAGTCTGTTTTTCAGTTCTTGTATCACAGTCAATGTAGCGTAATGGGAAACCAGTCTTTCTACTGCCTACATAAATAGCGTTTGAAAATGTATGCAAGTCTAGACAAACTCCTATAGCCCTTACATTCTAACACAAATAAAATATTAGCACACGATTGCATCGCATTATATCATCATTAAGTAACGTAGAGATCAACTTTCTGGCTGTTGTCCGAATATCATTATTGAAATGTGAACTCATTTAGCCAAACACAATACAGTGATACCTCGCATAACGATCGCCCCAAAAGACGAACATATTGGGTAACGAACGGCCCGATCAGTGTCAAATCGTCCTGTATGACGAACGCTGGTTTGAGTAACGTCAACACCACATGGTGGGGTCGCGCTGCTTCTTGCACATTCTTAGACGCCTCCGACGATGCACATAAATTATGTTGTTCTTGTTTAAAGATGCTAATGATGCTGGAATATAAAAGGGTGACTGCCGAGATGTTGCAAAGCATTGACGTTTTTGTAGGAAAAAAGAAATGAAATGTCTGATATACAACAAATGTCAAAAAGGTTCGTTCGGTGTTTGGCAGGTAGGCTGCTCCATTATAACAATCTTTCTTTGTTTCAAATGTGTTCCATTTGTTTTGTATTTTTCATTTACGTCTCAATAATGGAGAAGCCTATCTTACAGACACTGAATAAACCATTATGACATTTTCCTTTCTTCAAATGTGTTCAATATTTATTTTTCATTTGTCTTATAGCAAAAGGTTCGTTCGGTGGTCGGCAGGTAGGCTGCTCCATGTTTCTTACATACAAAAAACGTAAATAATAAAAAAAAAATGAAGAATTTTGAAAACCAGTACAAATGTCAAAAAGGTTCGTTCCGTGGTCTACAGGTCGGCTGCTCCATGTTTCTTAAATAAAAAAAAACGAAAAATAAAAGAACTATTGAAACAATTTGAAAAATGGACAAATGCCATAAAGGTTCGTTCAGTGTTTGTCGGGTAGGCTGCTCCATTATTGAGACGTAAGTGACAAATACAAAACAAATGGAACACATTTGAAACAAAGAAAGATTGTCATAATGGAGCAGCCTACCCGACAAACACTGAACGAACCTTTTGTTATAACGAATATGAAAGACAAGGGCTGCTGGCTGGGTTAGTACTGCGTGAGCAACCATTTGTAGCACACGTGCCTCTGGCTCTCAAACACCTGTCCCACACGGTGTTGAAAGACTGTGCTCAGTCGGTGCAATTCAGACCCTATTGTTTGAAGAACATAAGGGTCATAACATTGGTGAAGCTAGGTGCAATAAGGGCGTAACACAACGGTCGGATGCCAGTGATGCAGCACCTATGAGGATGATACAGCGAGCGTATCCAGTTGTAGCTCTGAGCCCCACCCTTGCCATCTCCAATTTATATAGATGATACATAGATGAATCGTTTTCTGCGTTCAATGATGACGCATCTGATACAAGTAGCATAGATGAACAGTGCTAGTGGCTTCCATGGTGGTGTTGTTCATTGATATTTTCAAGAATACCTGAATCTCTTCCTGACTGATGGACACTCTTTGAGGCTAGCTGAATCTCTTCCTGTGTCGGACCTTACAAAGCGATCTTTTCAAGACTACCTTACAAATTGAGCTTTTCCTATAATCGTTTCAATACTACCTTATGCTTTACAAGCTTGGCTACATATCACCTACAAGTACTAAAGCCAAGGGTGCACACGAGTGCGTTATTTGCAAGCACACAGAACGATGAAACAGGAAACGAAAATCTATCTGTAGCTGGTGCAAGGAGAGCAAAGTCGCGCTGTGTACCATGGACTACTTCGTTGACTATTACGCACCTCCAAAGTACTGAGTGTGTAATACTGTGTGTTACTGTGTAAATAGTATGTGAAACTGTACATATTGTAATTTTAGTGAATTTTTACCACGTAATATTGTGACTAAACATTTATTGTGGACACATTACTGACACATGTATCACAGTTTCATGGAAAATTATGAACATTCTACTGTATACATATTGTAAAGGTCACAAATATGCATCATATACGATAAAAAAAACAAATAAAACCGCATTGGAAATGCATAGAAAAAATATTTGAAAATATATTTGTGGCAACTCGCAGTGCTTGAATGGCCTGCGCGACCGTGTCTGGGAGCTTCACACACGGGCGACCAACTCCTGATGACGTCACAGCGCACCTTGTCCACGCCCTCACACCCAAAGTAAGTGGAATTTGGTAATTATTTTTACATAGACATGTTCAGTGATGGTAATTTATCATTTTGCAAAGAAAAATTATATTTTGGAGAACATTTGATGTCATGCACACTGGGGGAATTTCACAATAAACACAGTGCATCACACTGGTTACATGGGGCACACTCGTTTTGTATGACGTCCGTTTCACATGACGAACATGGAACGGATTAAATTCGTTATGCGAGGTACCACTGTATCTCCATTACATCTCTTAGCATATGAATATTACGGTATACCAGTTTTAACCCTCTATAACACAATGTAACGTAACGTAACGTAACGCAAATCAACTTTCTACAGACCAAATATCGTTTTTAAATGAAAGTATGACTTAGTCCATCTTCATTACATCTCTCACCATATAAAATATTGGCGTCTACCCCTTTTAGCCCTCTGTAACACAATGTAACGTAACGTAACGTAACGCAATCAACTTTTGCAGCCCAAAATGACATTTTTAAATAAAGTATGACTTAGTCCATCTTCGTTACATCTCTCACCATATAGACATATGGTGTTAGCATAATGTGAAAAAAATAGTTGATTTCAATTCTTAGCTTGTTCTTCACATGTTCAGTGTTCATTCTTGTATTCCCTATGTTCCTTATCATGTTTCCATATTCTCTATAAGTTCATATTCCCTGCATGCTCACTCTATTCATCAACTTTTTCTTACATGTTTTCTGCGTTCACCGTATGTTCACTGTGTTCATTCCATGTTCTACAAATGTTCACAGCATGCTCAGTTCAATTCTTTTCACCTGTTTTTCTCATTTTTTTCTGTTTTCTACCATTTTCCCCGTATGTTCACTATATTCTTTGTCAGGTTTTCATGTACATCATATGTTCTCTGTATAACTTTTATACTCATTATTCATGTTCTCAATGTTCTTAGCTTGTTCTTCACATGTTCAGTGTTCATTCTTGTATTCCCTATGTTCCTTATCATGTTTTCATATTCTCTATAAGTTCATACTCCCTGCATGCTCACTCTATTCATCAACTTTTTCTTACATGTTTTCTGTGTTCGCCGTATGTTCACTGTGTTCATTCCCCTACTTAACCTCAATTTTTTTTATGTTCTTTGTTTCTTTAAACCAATTTGTTTCTTCCATTCACTAACTAGTTCTTTGTCAAATAATATTATACGGCAATACAGTCCCCTCAACAATTTTAGTCACTCAGTTTTTATTTACAAAACTGTGTCAAAGTAATTCTCGTCATCGTCAGCTTAATAGTTCTACCAACCAATTCTTAAACAAATCTACACTTTATTCAGTTCCAAATTTACAAAGACAAACCTTTTCTTGTAACTTCTTAACTAAAAATCTTTCGCCAATCAACTAAAACATAGTCACTTTCCTCATTTCTCAACTAAACTTATTATCCAATCAACCAAAAATAGTCAAAGGGATCTTTCCAACCCTGTTCATAACTAAACTTATTCCCTAGTCATCAGAAAAATATCCATGTTCTTCATGTTTCATTGTCATTTCATAACTAAAATTATCCATCAATCAACAGAAAAAGTCATATTCATCATCATTGTTCCTAACTAAAATTATGTTTTGGCAAGTAAGAAAAATAACCAAAGATATCTTTCATCGCTGTTCTTAACGGGCATTATACTTTGGGGAGCACAAAATAGTCTCCCTCATCATGTTTGTCTTTTCCTTAACTACAAGTATTCATCAGTCAAATAAAAATAGCTACTTTATCATGTTTCCCTGTCATTTCTTAACTGAAATGTCACTTCTCTCATCTGAAATAGACATGTATAACCTCTTTCCATCACTGTTCTTAACTAAAGTAGCCTTTCACTTTGCTAAAATAGTCATTATTCATCATTGTTCCTAACTAAATTATATGTCGTTAAGTAAGAAATATAGTCAAAGACACTCTTCGAGACATCAAGGACTTACTCAAAGACATCAAAGTTACTCTTGCTGTTCTCAGAAGTCATTCTCAAAGTCATCACCGATTTTCTCAGAGTCACCAAAGTTATTCTCTGAGTTAACAAAATACTACTCATGTTCTCAGAAGTCATTCTCAAAGTCCTCACTGATTTTCTCAGAGACAGCAAAGTTATGCTCGGAGTCACCTTCGTTCTTCAGAGAAACTTTCCAAAACATCTTTGTTCATCAAAGTTATTCTCGGAGTCATCAAAGGTATTCTCTAACTCACTTTTGGTCATTAAAGTTAATTTCTATGTTATAAAAGTTTGTCTCAGAGACAACTAAGTTCATCTTAGAGTCATCAAATGTAATCTCTAACTCACTTTTGTTCATCAAAGTTGATCTCAGAGTTAACAAAGGTAATCTCTAACTCACTCTCGTTCATCAAAGTTGTTTCAAAGACATCGAAGTTAATCTCAGAGTTATCCAAAGATATCCTCATGTCCACAAAGTTATTCCAAGAGACGTCAAAGTCAATCTCAGACATCTTCGTTCATAAAAGTTATTCTCAGAGACAACTAAAGTTATTCTCTAAGAGCTATCAAAAGTTATTCTCAGTCAAGATATGTTATTCTCTAAGTACCCTTCCGTTCATCAAAGACATTCTCTAAGCTCTCAAAGTTATTCTCTAAGACAACAAAGTCATTCTCAGTCATCAAAAGTTATTCTCAGACTCACCTTCGTTATTCAAAGAAGCCTTCCGAGACATCCTCGTTCAACAAAACCAACCTCAGAGCCATCAAAAAGTTAAATACAGTCATCAAAGTTATTCTCTAAGTAACTTTTCGTTCATCAGAGAAGCTTTCTAAGACATCTTTGTTCATCAAAGTTGATCTCTAAGACATCAATGTTGTTCTCTAAGACATCAATGTTGTTCTCTAAATCATAAAGTTAATCTCTAAGACATCAATGTTGTTCTCTAAATCATAAAAGTTAATCTCTAAGGCACCTTCGTCTACTAGAGAAACTTTCCAATCCATCTTCGTTGATCAAAGTTATTCTCAGAATCATCAAAGAGATCTCTAATTCACTTTCGTTCACCAAAAGTTGTTCTCTAAGACACATTCGTTCATCAAAGAAACTCTCCGTCCATCATGTTATTCTTCAAGTCATCTTCAGTCATAAAATTTCTCTCCAAAATGTAACTAGTTCAGCTTTTCATACCAAACCCGCGCTTCTGTTAAATATATTTTCTTAGTCACTTTACCCTAAAACTGTTCTCAGAACTACACTGTCCAAATCCTACGTAACCTATCCTCTCCACCCAATGTTACTTAGTTAGCGCAACGTTCCTAAACCTGACTTTACCTATCCTAACTTAACTTACCTTACCTTTACCTATCGTACCTAACTTAACCTGCATAACATAACTTTACCTATCCTAACAGGACTTACCTTACATTACTTATCTTACTTAAC
Organism: Procambarus clarkii; assembly: GCF_040958095.1. Lineage (NCBI taxonomy): Eukaryota > Metazoa > Arthropoda > Malacostraca > Decapoda > Cambaridae > Procambarus > Procambarus clarkii. The sequence continues at coordinate 23,287,246 of NC_091222.1, read as the reverse complement.
CTACACAACCTAACTTACATAACTTATCTTACATATCCTAAAGTAACCTAACTTGCTTTACCTAACTTAATCTACATTCCCAAACTGCTGTATCCTAACTTATCTAGTCCAAACCAGCCATGATCTAACTTACATAATTATTCCTGCTTGTCTTTGTGTTTCGTCAATCATTGTCTCATATTCATTTACTCATTTCAAGGGTTAATTTCTCAAATGGACATTTTTGCATTTCAAGTGTTATTTGTTCAAGATTGAGTGTTTAACCATTTCAAAGGATTTTTGGTATATATGGGAATTCAAGGGCAAATTTCTCAGGGCAAATTTCTCAAATGGTCATTTTTGCAGATCATGGGTTATTTGTTAAAGTTCATCAAGTTGCTCATAAGTTGTATTTATTATGTTTGTTATTATTTATTTATTCGTATTCCACAACCTTTTAACCTAACCTTTCAGATGTAGTTTATGGTGTTTTTGACAGATTTGTTGAATATATTATCCTTTTCCTAACCTTTCAGATGTAGTTTTGTTTCTCCTTTGTATATTTTTACCCAAACCCACCATCCCACTTAACCTTCTTTCTCAAATTCAAGTCTAGTGCTCCCATGCTCTTCCTCCCCCCCTCTCTCTTACTCTTTTCTCCTCGTTTCATGCTCTCACTCACTTGCTCTCTTGTTTTTCTTAGTAGATCTGATTCTTACTATTGTAATTTTTATTATTACTAAGATAAAGAATGAACTTATATGTGAAAACAAAGTAAAGAAGGAAAGATGCAAGTGAGTGAGAGCATGAAACGAGGAGAAAAGAGTAAGAGAGAGGGGGGGAGGAAGAGCATGGGAGCACTAGACTTGAATTTGAGAAAGAAGGTTAAGTGGGATGGTGGGTTTGGGTAAAAATATACAAAGGAGAAACAAAACTACATCTGAAAGGTTAGGAAAAGGATAATATATTCAACAAATCTGTCAAAAACACCATAAACTACATCTGAAAGGTTAGGTTAAAAGGTTGTGGAATACGAATAAATAAATAATAACAAACATAATAAATACAACTTATGAGCAACTTGATGAACTTTAACAAATAACCCATGATCTGCAAAAATGACCATTTGAGAAATTTGCCCTGAGAAATTTGCCCTTGAAACGAGTAAATTCCCATATATACCAAAAATCCTTTGAAATGGTTAAACACTCAATCTTGAACAAATAACACTTGAAATGCAAAAATGTCCATATGAGAAATTAACCCTTGAAATGAGTAAATGAATATGAGACAATGATTGACGAAACACAAAGACAAGCAGGAATAATTATGTAAGTTAGATCATGGCTGGTTTGGACTAGATAAGTTAGGATACAGCAGTTTGGGAATGTAGATTAAGTTAGGTAAAGCAAGTTAGGTTACTTTAGGATATGTAAGATAAGTTATGTAAGTTAGGTTGTGTAGGTTAAGTTAAGTAAGATAAGTAATGTAAGGTAAGTCCTGTTAGGATAGGTAAAGTTATGTTATGCAGGTTAAGTTAGGTACGATAGGTAAAGGTAAGGTAAGTTAAGTTAGGATAGGTAAAGTCAGGTTTAGGAACGTTGCGCTAACTAAGTAACATTGGGTGGAGAGGATAGGTTACGTAGGATTTGGACAGTGTAGTTCTGAGAACAGTTTTAGGGTAAAGTGACTAAGAAAATATATTTAACAGAAGCGCGGGTTTGGTATGAAAAGCTGAACTAGTTACATTTTGGAGAGAAATTTTATGACTGAAGATGACTTGAAGAATAACATGATGGACGGAGAGTTTCTTTGATGAACGAATGTGTCTTAGAGAACAACTTTTGGTGAACGAAAGTGAATTAGAGATCTCTTTGATGATTCTGAGAATAACTTTGATCAACGAAGATGGATTGGAAAGTTTCTCTAGTAGACGAAGGTGCCTTAGAGATTAACTTTTATGATTTAGAGAACAACATTGATGTCTTAGAGATTAACTTTATGATTTAGAGAACAACATTGATGTCTTAGAGAACAACATTGATGTCTTAGAGATCAACTTTGATGAACAAAGATGTCTTAGAAAGCTTCTCTGATGAACGAAAAGTTACTTAGAGAATAACTTTGATGACTGTATTTAACTTTTTGATGGCTCTGAGGTTGGTTTTGTTGAACGAGGATGTCTCGGAAGGCTTCTTTGAATAACGAAGGTGAGTCTGAGAATAACTTTTGATGACTGAGAATGACTTTGTTGTCTTAGAGAATAACTTTGAGAGCTTAGAGAATGTCTTTGATGAACGGAAGGGTACTTAGAGAATAACATATCTTGACTGAGAATAACTTTTGATAGCTCTTAGAGAATAACTTTAGTTGTCTCTGAGAATAACTTTTATGAACGAAGATGTCTGAGATTGACTTTGACGTCTCTTGGAATAACTTTGTGGACATGAGGATATCTTTGGATAACTCTGAGATTAACTTCGATGTCTTTGAAACAACTTTGATGAACGAGAGTGAGTTAGAGATTACCTTTGTTAACTCTGAGATCAACTTTGATGAACAAAAGTGAGTTAGAGATTACATTTGATGACTCTAAGATGAACTTAGTTGTCTCTGAGACAAACTTTTATAACATAGAAATTAACTTTAATGACCAAAAGTGAGTTAGAGAATACCTTTGATGACTCCGAGAATAACTTTGATGAACAAAGATGTTTTGGAAAGTTTCTCTGAAGAATGAAGGTGACTCCGAGCATAACTTTGCTGTCTCTGAGAAAATCAGTGATGACTTTGAGAATGACTTCTGAGAACATGAGTAGTATTTTGTTAACTCAGAGAATAACTTTGGTGACTCTGAGAAAATCGGTGATGACTTTGAGAATGACTTCTGAGAACAGCAAGAGTAACTTTGATGTCTTTGAGTAAGTCCTTGATGTCTCGAAGAGTGTCTTTGACTATATTTCTTACTTAACGACATATAATTTAGTTAGGAACAATGATGAATATGACTATTTTAGCAAAGTGAAAGGCTACTTTAGTTAAGAACAGTGATGGAAAGAGGTTATACATGTCTATTTCAGATGAGAGAAGTGACATTTCAGTTAAGAAATGACAGGGAAACATGATAAAGTAGCTATTTTTATTTGACTGATGAATACTTGTAGTTAAGGAAAAGACAAACATGATGAGGGAGACTATTTTGTGCTCCCCAAAGTATAATGCCCGTTAAGAACAGCGATGAAAGATATCTTTGGTTATTTTTCTTACTTGCCAAAACATAATTTTAGTTAGGAACAATGATGATGAATATGACTTTTTCTGTTGATTGATGGATAATTTTAGTTATGAAATGACAATGAAACATGAAGAACATGGATATTTTTCTGATGACTAGGGAATAAGTTTAGTTATGAACAGGGTTGGAAAGATTCCTTTGACTATTTTTGGTTGATTGGATAATAAGTTTAGTTGAGAAATGAGGAAAGTGACTATGTTTTAGTTGATTGGCGAAAGATTTTTAGTTAAGAAGTTACAAGAAAAGGTTTGTCTTTGTAAATTTGGAACTGAATTAAGTGTAGATTTGTTTAAGAATTGGTTGGTAGAACTATTAAGCTGACGATGACGAGAATTACTTTGACACAGTTTTGTAAATAAAAACTGAGTGACTAAAATTGTTGAGGGGACTGTATTGCCGTATAATATTATTTGACAAAGAACTAGTTAGTGAATGGAAGAAACAAATTGGTTTAAAGAAACAAAGAACATAAAAAAAATTGAGGTTAAGTAGGGGAATGAACACAGTGAACATACGGCGAACACAGAAAACATGTAAGAAAAAGTTGATGAACAGAGTGAGCATGCAGGGAGTATGAACTTATAGAGAATATGAAAACATGATAAGGAACATAGGGAATACAAGAATGAACACTGAACATGTGAAGAACAAGCTAAGAACATTGAGAACATGAATAATGAGTATAAAAGTTATACAGAGAACATATGATGTACATGAAAACCTGACAAAGAATATAGTGAACATACGGGGAAATAGGTAGAAAACAGAAAAAAATGAAAAAAACAGGTGAAAAGAATTGAACTGAGCATGCTGTGAACATTTGTAGAACATGGAATGAACACAGTGAACATACGGTGAACGCAGAAAACATGTAAGAAAAAGTTGATGAATAGAGTGAGCATGCAGGGAATATGAACTTATAGAGAATATGGAAACATGATAAGGAACATAGGGAATACAAGAATGAACACTGAACATGTGAAGAACAAGCTAAGAATTGAAATCAACTATTTTTTTCACATTATGCTAACACCATATGTCTATATGGTGAGAGATGTAACGAAGATGGACTAAGTCATACTTTATTTAAAAATGTCATTTTGGGCTGCAAAAGTTGATTGCGTTACGTTACGTTACATTACATTGTGTTACAGAGGGCTAAAAGGGGTAGATGCCAATATTTTATATGGTGAGAGATGTAATGAAGATGGACTAAGTCATACTTTCATTTAAAAACGATATTTGGTCTGTAGAAAGTTGATTTGCGTTACGTTACGTTACGTTACATTGTGTTATAGAGGGTTAAAACTGGTATACCGTAATATTCATATGCTAAGAGATGTAATGGAGATATTGTGTTTGGCTAAATGAGTTCACATTTCAATAATGATATTCGGACAACAGCCAGAAAGTTGATCTCTACGTTACTTAATGATGATATAATGCGATGCAATCGTGTGCTAATATTTTATTTGTGTTAGAATGTAAGGGCTATAGGAGTTTGTCTAGACTTGCATACATTTTCAAACGCTATTTATATAGGCAGTAGAAAGACTGGTTTCCCATTACGCTACATTGACTGTGATACAAGAACTGAAAAACAGACTTAACCCAGACCTATTTCACTATTGACTCACCGGTCTTATTCTCATCGATTGGTGTTTACATTGGATGACGTAGGTCTTAAGAGAGACAGCCTTGATGGAGAAAGATCCGTGAACAGCAGCATCCGGAGAAAGGAAATGATGTTATTTTCCCCAACTACTAAATGATCTGGAGAGAGAGAGAGAGAGAGAGAGAGAGAGAGAGAGAGAGAGAGAGAGAGAGAGAGAGAGAGAGAGACTGAGAGACAGAGAGACAGAGAGAGAGAGAGAACAGCAAATTATGATTTGTTATAATAATAAGACTGAAGACCAGCTTATGACTGGATAATCTTTAAAAAAATGCTATTTCAGCAAAGAATGGTGATACTAAAGCTTAGTTGAACATCCGGTCTGGGAAGGGGGCAGTGATGGTTCGGCCATGGAGGGGGTGGTAGGGGTAAGGGTAAGTGGGGGTGGACGGGGGGAGGGTAAGGGTCATCCCTTTACATTGACTATCTCAGTACGCCTCAATCCGCCGCGAAGGTGAGACCTTGACAAGATAGCCCCGCACAGCTGTAATGGATGGATGTAGGACGGAGAGGTGATGGAGATTGAGTAAACATGCATACAGTTAACAAGACATACAGTTAACAAGATCAATGACATACAGTCATTGATCACAGTTAACAAGAACAATTTGTAGGTAGAGATCGCGTCTCCGTGATGATGTGAAATGTTTCTCTCTTTTAGTAAACGCTAACCTACTGACTTTGACTGAGTTTACTAAGTGAAGTGTCGTGTGGTGGACTTTAGAGAGGGAGAGAGACAGAGACAGAGACAGAGTGAGAGATAGAGAGAGAGAGAGAGAGAGAGAGAGAGAGAGACAGAGAGAGAGAGAGAGACAGAGACAGAGAGAGGCACAGAGACAGAGAGAGAGAGACAGAGACCGAGACAGAGACAGACAGAGAGACAGATCGTTACTCTTAAAATGTTATTTGGGCAAAGAACGAACGAAGTTGGTATATTCTCCACGTTACATTAATGATATTGGGTAAAGAACGAAGTTAGCGTATTGGTCGTGTTACCTTACAAGGATGTAAGGGTGAGAGTGAAGGCGGGCTTGAAAATTGACATGATGGTCATCCTCTGATGGGCTGACAGTCTAAGTGAAATGGAGAAAGATATGTGAACAGCGGCAGCAGAAGAAAGGAAAATGATGTTACTTTCCCCAACTATTAAATGATCTGGAGAGAGAGAGAGAGAGAGAGAGAGAGAGAGAGAGAGACAGAGACAGAGTGAGAGATAGAGAGAGAGAGAGAGACAGAGAGAGAGAGATAGAGAGAGACAGAGACAGAGACAGAGACAGGGATAGAGACAGAGACAGAGACAGAGAGAGATAGAGAGAGAGAGAGAGACAGAGACAGAGAGATAGAGAGTCGCGAACCGTAGCGAAACGCACTGGTAATGGTTGCCCGGTATGGGAGCGGGTGGGGATGAGGGGTGGGAGTGATTGATTGATGGCTGACAGGTGTGTCTGTCGGCAGGAGTAAGTACCTCGCGCCTCCTTACCGGAATCCACAGTGTATGGGGAGTCGTCGTGGGACGAACATCAACACTCTGAAGACAACGAAAACCTTTTAGACAAAATGGCCTCCACTTCCGCAGGAGAGTGCCCTCTCGCTCTCTCACCCCTCAACACGTGCGACTTCCTGTAGGGGGGGAAGCTAATGGACCTCCCCGGCCTTCCTCTCAGGTATGTGGGTTCTCCTCTCCCTCCCCCCCTCCCCAAACAACATATCCAATATGCTGGTTCCCCTCTCATCCTCTAATCACGATCATCAAACTAATATTAACCTCACTCAGGATTAAGTCTATGACAAACACACATACATATTCATTTACTCCTTCCTCATATTCCACTCTTATCCTCGCGCCATAACTTCCGGGAAATTCCCCCAAAAAAACTTGAGGACGGGAGCGACGCGCGCCACCTGTCAGCTGCCCAACATGACCTCCCCTCTTTCCTGTCCACATACCCAAACACAACACGCTCACACGCGTCCGAAACGCGCCAAAACTTCCGGGAAATTCCCCCAAAAGCCTGTGTGACTAGACACCCGCGCGCCACCTGTCAGGTGAGAGCGTCCGAAACGCGCCAAAACTTCCGGGAAATTCCCCCAAAAGCCTGTGTGACTAGAGCGACGCGAGCGCCACCTGTCGGCTGGCACTCCATGGAGTGCCACCTGGCAGCTGGTGCGCGTCGCTCTAGTCACACTTTACCCTACTTATTACTGCCCTCAGGCTGCTCAGGGGCAGTCCAAGTTGGTAATCAATTCCCTCTTTACGAGCAAATGTCTTCGCCAATTCAGCAGTTCTATCATGCATTCGGAGACCAATATGGGAAGATTACCCTGGTGAACCAATTCTACTTATTATGTATGTTATGTACTGATGAGGCACCCTGGTTGAACGTATTTAGATACAGGTTTCAAATTCATCCCTAGAATACTAACGCCTTGTACCTGTAAGTTCAACGAGCGGTGCGTACAGGACATGACAGTGAGTCCCTTTAATTACACCAGTGGTGGTACCCCTATAAATTATATATCTTATATAATTGATACAATTATATCATGATTATGTTGAATGCAAATTTTACTGCAATGTACCTATTAATAATCCTCAAATTATGCTACAATGTATCTCTTGATAACCCTCAAATTTTACTATTATGTAGCTATTAATTTTCTTCAGTTTTTCTTATGGTATACCTATTAATATTCTTCAATTATACCTACTTAAAATTATGTTAGATTAAGGACCTGCCCGAAACGCTATGCGTGTTAGCGTTTTCACTAGAATGTAAAAACATCAATGCTATGCGATGTGTAAATATTTCATTTAAAATGATCTGCTACCAGGAATCTTAGCCAAATATCCCCAGTTTGCTAACTGTAGGTAGTAACTAAGTGATTGTAACCTATCCACCGCTGCCCACTGGATGGGGGGCGGTGTGCAGGACAAACATATCAATTGTGACACTAGCTCTCCACATATGTCAGTTGCTTAATTTAGAACCTGTACTTGAGGTCGATCTCGAACCCATTGTTGATGTGACGACTTATATTGAATTTTGTAACTAGCTCATCAAGATTGTAACTTTCTTAGCTAAATGAATTGTGGGGTTCAGTCCCTGAGCCCATTATGTGCCTCTGTAACCCTTTCCACTACCACCCACAAGATGGGTATGGGGTGCATAATAAATGAACTAAACTAACTATGTACTCTCATAAACCCAATGTACCTCCTTATATATATATTATTAAATAAATAAATAAATGACGCAAAGTTAACAGGACTTGGCCGTCCTACACGATCTTCTTGGCTACATAAATAGGCTTTACACTTGGCAAACGTTTCTCACAGCCAGCACTGATAGCGTGAGGGCTCCCTACCCCCCTGGTCAAACATGTAGTTTGACATGTCAAACATGTCAAACATATGGGAAGGAATCCACAGAAGACTGACTCTAACTCCATCATTGATTATTTCATTATATCTGTGTCAGAGATAAGCACATCACAGTTATGCCTTGGGGAGCTGAGGGCAGTCAAGGATGACAAGGAGTCACTTACAATTAGCGTGTCAACTTTGGATTCATATACACGATCGAGTGCAAGGATTATGACAACCAATTCTGTTCGAAGAGTGGAGGCCCAGTTACTTAGACGCGCTCCACACTCATGGGAGAAGGAACCACCTCTCCCTGTCACAACTACTGCACTTCCAGCTACACCATGGGACTCATGCAAGGATCCATCAGAGTAAATAATCTGGGAAAGGCAGCGCTCTCTGACTTAACCCTCAAACCGCGCATATCATATATAAATGATATCAGTGACAAAACCGAAACCGCGCACATCATGTATATATGATTTCGTGTCTAGCGCTATAATTTAAACGTCCTGCCTGGGATACGGGCAGCTATAGTACAGCCACGACCGATAGTTGCCAGATGCCACCTAGAAAAAAAAATCCAGGCCAACATTCTTGGGTGTTAGAGCGTCAGTATTGAGCAAGCCACCAAGGCTGGCGCACACAGCACGAGCTCACAGCACCGCTGTTCAGCTTGTGACCACAGCATCGCCTACAAATACCATAATATAAATGATACTGCTATTATTTAGCAGTGATAGTATTACTCAAGCCCCCTGACTGTGATAAAACTAACCAGGATTCTGATAATAGCAGGATTGTGGTGATATTTAGCGCTGTGCTCCATGGAGGGAGAAGTAAGGCTGTGGAGGGAGAGTTGTGGCGTCGTCTTGTCCGTCACATCACGTCTTGTCGTCATGTCCTGGGGACCATTCAGGCTTGTTCGCATTTGTGTTCCTCACGTGTGCCCCAAAGAATGAGGTGATTTGATAAAATGCTATGCCAAAGATTACCATCCGAGTGCTGGCGGGGAAGTACATACATACATACATACAATGCCTGAAGCCACTATTATGCAAAGCGTTTCGGGCGTAAAAAACTTAAATGACTAAAGCTTAAAACTAATTGAGCATAAAGAGTAAAATGAAAACATGGAATGAAAACATAGCTGAAAAAGCAGCACAAATACAATTCTGTCGACAAACAGCGCTCTTTAAAAAAAAAAAAACAGACATTGGATGACATTAGAGGGGTAAGGTAGGTTTCAGGGAATTTATTAGGTATAGCTTCGTTTTTATCTTAAACTGGTTGAGAGAGGTACAGTCTTTAACATGGTTGGGAAGGTCATTCCACAATCTGGGTCCCTTGATTTGTAGAGCATTTCTAGTTTGATTAAGTCGTACTCTAGGAATATCAAAACTGTATTTATTTCTGGTGTGGTGCTCATGGGTTCTGTTACAACCTTCTATGAAGCTTTTGAGGTCAGGATTGGCATTACAGTTTAGCATTTTATATATGTATAATACACATGAGAGAATGTGCAGTGACTTAATGTCTAACATATTCAGAGATTTGAGTAGGGGTACCGAGTGATGTCTGGGGCCAGAGTTGGATATTGTCCTAATAGCAGCTTTGTGTTGAGTAATTAGAGGATGTAAATGATTTTGGGTAGTAGAACCCCAAGCACAAATACCATAGTTGAGATATGGATAGACGAGGGAGTAATAGAGAGTCACCAGGGCAGGGCGGGGTACATAATATCTGATCTTAGAAAGAATGCCAACAGTTTTTGAAACTTTTTTTGATATATTTAGAATGTGACCCTGGAAATTCAGTTTGTGGTCAATGAGAATGCCAAGGAATTTGCCATCTAATTTGTTACAAATTTGGGTATTGTTTATTTTGAGATTTATTTGATTAGAGGATTTATTGCCAAACAGAATATAGAAAGTTTTGTCAATGTTAAGGGTGAGTTTGTTGGCAGTTAGCCAAAGATGGACTTTATTTAACTCAGTATTTACTGTGGCATTTAGAGCAAGGGGGTCAGGACTGGAGTAAATGAAGGTTGTGTCGTCTGCAAATAGAATTGGTTTGAGGTGTTGGGAGGCATTTGGAAGGTCATTAATGTAGATGAGAAAGAGGAGAGGGCCAAGTATGCTGCCCTGAGGAACACCAATGTTGATGGGTAGGGTGTGAGAAATTGAATTATTCACAGAAACATACTGGAGCCTGTCAGTAAGGTAGGATTTGAGGTATTGCAGGGAGTGTCCTCTGACTCCATAATTATGTAGTTTAAGAAGAAGGTTTTGGTGGTTGACAGTGTCAAAAGCTTTACGCAGGTCCACAAATAAGTGGTTCAAATAGCTTCGGCTATCACTTCCTTATGTCCGGTCGTGATGGTCAAGCGGATTAAGGCATCCTGTAGTTACCAGTTGCTTTGCTCCTGGGAGTATGGGTTCGAGTCACTTCTGGGGTGTGAGTTTTTAGTCGCATATAGTCCTGGGGACCATTCAGACTTGTTCGCATTTGTGTTCTTCACGTGTGCCCCAAAGAATGAGGTGATTTGATAAAATGCTATGCCCAAGATTACCATCCGAGTGCCGGCGGGGAAGTGGTTCAAATAGCTTCGGCTATCGCTTCCTTATGTCCGGTCGTGATGGTCAAGCGGATTAAGGCGTCCTGTAGTTACCAGTTGCTTTGCTCCTGGGAGTATGGGTTCGAGTCACTTCTGGGGTGTGAGTGTTCAGTCGCATATAGTCCAGGGGACCATTCAGGCTTGTTTGCATTTGTGTTTCTCACGTGTGCCCCAAAGAATGAGGTGATTTGATAAAATGCTATGCCCAAGATTACCATCCGAGTGCCGGCGGGGAAGGAGTTCAAATAGCTTTGGGTATCACTTTCTTATGTCCGGTCGTGATGGTCAAGCGGATTAAGGCGTCCTGTAGTTACCAGTTGCTTTGCTCCTGGGAGTATGGGTTCGAGTCACTTCTGAGGTGTGAGTTTTCAGTCGCATATAGTCCTGAGGACCATTCAGGCTTGTTCGCATATATATATACAGTGGTACCTCGGAATACGAGTGCCCCTGTATACAAGTTTTTCGGAATACGAGCAGGATTTCCTCGGAAAATGTGTCTCGGAAGGCGAGGGTTACCTCGGAAGGCGAGTTTGTTGATACGCGTACAGGCCAACCTAGCACGTGGTGGTACGGCGATTGTCATCTCTCACCCCTCAGTTTACCAGTGCCTCGCACCCAGTGACTATCCCAAATTCTTCACCCGGATTTTCAGTGTTTTGTTGGATTTTTGGTCATTTGACCATAAAAGATATTATATATCTCGCCGTGGGTCCCAAGAAAGCCAGTGGTAAGGTTTAACCTAAGACAATAGTGCTGCATTTCGGGCGATCGAGTGGCAACACTGAAAAGTGTATACTCTTTTCACTGTCTTGACATTAATTTTCGATTTACGTATTTCATTTTTGTACCAGTGTGTTTGCAATAGAATGTTCTATAAAAACATTAGTATAAAATGTCACACAAGGATGCGTTAGACCGGCACCAAATAAAAAACTACGTCGATTACACTTGTCGTGTCAACAATACAATGGTCTTACCTCGATGGTGCAATGCTACGCCATCGAGGCTAATATGCTATGCGGCTATTAGAGAAAACGGAAATTTCATGGCGGACATTTTCAAACTATCCCAAAGTCGATCTCATAACAAATAGAGTTTATAGAAATATTTTTTCTCGTGACTCGTGAGCGAGTCCGCTGTGCGACCTCAACACAAAAAGTGGTAATGCTCTTGAGCGCCGTGATAACGCTAAAGTGTTAAGAAAATGTGTGAAGTATGGGAAGAATTGCAAAGTTTTATTGAAAAAACTCGCCCAGATAAAGCTGTAGCAGGCCGTTGCATTGATCTTTTAAATGACAATGTGATGTCTTACTACAGACAAGTGTTAAAATGTAGGGAAAACAAGTGTCTTTAGACAGATTCTTAGTAAGACAAGTAAGTCTTAGTGGTATGCAGGCAAAACGTGCCAGAGTGTGCACACCAGTGAAGACCTCACTGCCTGATGTTATAATGGAAGGGGACTTCCCTTCCAAAGAGTAACACCTCTTCTCCTCCCTCCTCCTCGCCATCTTCCATCTTCCAGCAAGGTAAGTAATAACTTGAACATAGTTTTGTAGGTTTATTTAGATGAATTAGGTATAAAAATTTAGTTTGATGTGGGGTTTTTGGGGTAGTCAGGAACGAATTAATTCATTTCCCATTATTTCTTATGGGGAAATTAGCTTCGGAATACGAGTTTCTGGAATGCGAGCTGTCTCCAGGAACGGATTAAACTCTTAAACCGAGGTACCCCTGTATATATATATATATATATATATATATATATATATATATATATATATATATATATATATATATATATATATATATATATATATATATATATATATAATGTGTGTGTGTGTAATTACCTAAGTGTAGTTACAGGATGAGAGCTATGCTCGTGGTGTCCCGTCTTCCCAGCACTCTTTGTCATATAATGCTTTGAAACTACTGACGGTCTTGGCCTCCACCACCTTCTCACTTAACTTGTTCCAACCGTCTACCACTCTATTTGCGAAGGTGAATTTTCTTATATTTCTTCGGCATCTGTGTTTAGCTTGTTTAAATCTATGACCTCTTGTTCTTGAAGTTCCAGGTCTCAGGAAATCTTCTCTGTCGATTTTATCAATTCCTGTTACTATTTTGTACGTAGTGATCATATCACCTCTTTTTCTTCATTCTTCTAGTTTTGGCATATTTAAAACCTCTAACCTCTCCTAGTAGCTCTTGCCCTTCAGTTCTGGGAGCCACTTAGTAGCATGTCTTTGCACCTTTTCCAGTTTGTTGATGTGCTTCTTGAGATATGGGCACCACACAACCGCTGCATATTCTAGCTTTGGCCTAACAAAAGTCATGAACAATTTCTTTAGTATATCGCCATCCATGTATTTAAATGCAATTTTGAAGTTAGAAAGCATAGCATAGGCTCCTTGCACAATATTCTTTATGTGGTCCTCAGGTGATAGTTTTCTATCTAGAACCACCCCTAGGTCTCTTTCTTTATCAGAATTCTTTAAAGATTTCTCACATAATATATAGGTTGTGTGGGGTCTATGTTCTCCTATTCCACATTCCATAACATGACATTTATTAACATTAAATTCCATTTGCCAAGTGGTGCTCCATATACTTATTTTATCCAGGTCTTCTTGAAGGGCATGACAGTCATCTAAATTTCTTATCCTTCCTATTATCTTAGCATCATCAGCAAACATGTTCATATAATTCTGTATACCAACTGGTAGATCATTTATGTACACAATAAACATCACTGGTGCAAGAACTGAACCCTGTGGTACTCCACTTGTGACATTTCTCCATTCCGATACATTGCCTCTGATTACTGCCCTCATTTTTCTATCAGTCAGAAAATTTTTCATCCATGTTAGAAGCTTACCTGTCACCCTTCCAATATTTTCCAGTTTCCAGAACAACCTCTTATGTGAAGCTGTGTCGAAAGCCTTTTTTAGGTCCAGATAGATGCAGTCAACCCAACCATCTCTTTCCTGTAATATCTCTGTGGCTCGATCATAGAAACTGAGTAAATTCGATACACAGGATCTTCCAGATCGAAAACCATACTGTCTGTCTGATATTATATCATTTCTCTCCAGGTGTTCTACCCATTTAGTTTTGATTAGTTTTTCCAATACTTTTACTATTACACTTGACAATGATACAGGTCTATAATTGAGGGGGTCTTCCCTGCTGCCACTTTTGTAGATTGGAACTATGTTAGCCTGTTTCCACACGTCTGCTACGATTCCTGTACACAGGGATGCCTGAAAGATCAGGTGAAGTGGAATGCTGAGCTCAGATGCACATTCTCTCAGAACCCATGGTGAAATGCCATCTGGGCCAGCTGCTTTGTTCTTACTGAGCTCCTTTAGCATATTTTCCACTTCATCTCTAGACACCTCTATCCACTCTATGTTGTTCTCTGGAATTCTTATTGTGTCTGGTTCTCTAAAGATTTCATTTTATACAAACACACTTTGGAACTTTTCATTTAATGTTTCACACATTTCCTTTTCATTTTCCGTGAATCTGTTTCCCATTTTCAACCTCTGGATATTATCCTTTACCTGCAATTTGTTGTTTGTGAATTTGTAGAATAGGCCTAGTTCTGTTTTACATTTATCCGCTATCCCTTTTTCAAAATTTCTTTCTGCCTCTCTCCTTACTGCCGTATAGTTGTTTCTCACATCTTTGTATCGCTGGTATGTTTGGGGGTTTGGCCTCTTCATATACTGATTCCATTTTTGTGTCTTTTGGTCTCTTGCCCTCTCATAATTTCTGTCGAACCAATCCTGTTTTCTGGCCCTGCATCTCTGTTTTGGTATGAATGTGTGTGTGCCTTCCTCGTGTATTTTTAAAAATTTGGCATACATTTCATTTACTTCCTTGCCTAGCAACAATTCTGTCCAATTACACTCATTAAAAAAATTTCGAAGTTCCCCATAGTGTCCTCTTCTTAAATCGAGTTTATCAACTGTTTCAATGTCCCCATTTTCTTCTAGATGATATCTTAAAGCATAATCAATGTCTAACAGGACATGATCACTCTTTCCCAAGGGAGGAAGGTACTGGATGTCAAATATTTCTTCTTCTTTCCTGGTGAATACTAGATCCAGTACTGACGGTACATCTCCTTCCCTCATTCTTGTGGCCTGCTTTATGTGTTGATACAAGAATGGCTCCAGAATGAGGTTCACAAATCTGCATTTCCAAAAGTCCTCTGTTCGTGCTTCATAGGCCTCCCAGTCTATTGCTTTAAAGTTAAAGTCCCCCAGTATCAACAGTCATGACTTATCTTTATCTGCTTGTGCAATAATATCTCTCATGACCATTATGAGGCCCTCTCGTTTGTCATCCAGTTCTTCCTTTGTCCATGTGTTGCTTGCTGGTGGGATGTAGGCATTTAAAATTATCTGCTTATCATCCTGATTCCAGACCTGCAATGCCATTATGTCAATATCTCGAGGGTTTTCAAATATTAACTCTCTTACCTTCAGGTGTTTTTTCACCAGTACAGCCACTCCTCCTCCCTTCCTAGTTTTCCTGTCACGTCTCCAAACTGAATAGCCTCTTGGGAATATGACTTCATTTATTATATTTCCTTCAAGTTTCGTCTCTGATAATGCGACAATATCTGGGACCCTAAGCTGGATTATATCTTGCAACTCCAAAGTTTTTGACCTCTCCATCTATGTTGGTATATACAATTTTCAGGAACATGTTCCCTTTTCCTTTGCTCTTACTTCCCCTTCCACTACTGATCTTGTTGCTTTGTTTTTATGTACCATTTCACAAGCTTTCCAGTCCCTGTCACTTGTGTGTGTGTGTGTGTGTGTGTGTGTGTGTGTGTGTGTGTGTGTGTGTGTGTGTGTGTGTGTGTGTGTAATTACCTAAGTGTAGTTACAGGATGAGAGCTACGCTCGTGGTGTCCCGTCTTCCCAGCACTCTTTGTCATATAACGCTTTGAAACTACTGACGGTCTTGGCCTCCACCACCTTCTCACTTAACTTGTTCCAACAGTCTACCACTCTATTTGCGAAGGTGAATTTTCTTATATTTCTTCGGCATCTGTGTTTAGCTAGTTTAAATCTATGACCTCTTGTTCTTGAAGTGCCAGGTCTCAGGAAATCTTCCCTGTCGATTTTATCAATTCCTGTTACTATTTTGTATGTAGTGATCATATCACCTCTTTTTCTTCTGTCTTCTAGTTTTGGCATGTTTAATGCTTCTAACCTCTCCTCGTAGCTCTTACCCTTCAGTTCTGGGAGCCACTTAGTAGCATGTCTTTGTACCTTTTCCAGTTTGTTGATGTGCTTCTTAAGATATGGGCACCACACAATCGCTGCATATTCTAGCTTTGGCCTAACAAAAGTCATGAACAATTTCTTTAGTATATCGCCATCCATGTATTTAAATGCAATTCTGAAGTTAGAAAGCATAGCATAGGCTCCTTGCACAATATTCTTTATGTGGTCCTCAGGTGATAGTTTTCTATCTAGAACCACCCCTAGATCTCTTTCTTTATCAGAATTCTTTAAAGATTTCTCACATAATATATAGGTTGTGTGGGGTCTATGTTCTCCTATTCCACATTCCATAACATGACATTTATTAACATTAAATTCCATTTGCCAAGTGGTGCTCCATCTACTTATTTTGTCCAGGTCTTCTTGAAGGGCTTGACAATCATCTAAATTTCTTATCCTTCCTATTATCTTAGCATCATCAGCAAACATGTTCATATAATTCTGTATACCAACTGGTAGATCATTTATGTACACAATAAACATCACTGGTGCAAGAACTGAACCCTGTGGTACTCCACTTGTGACATTTCTCCATTCCGATACATTGCCTCTGATTACTGCCCTCATTTTTCTATCAGTCAGAAAATTTTTCATCCATGATAGAAGCTTACCTGTCACCCCTCCAATATTTTCCAGTTTCCAGAACAACCTCTTATGTGGAACTCTGTCGAAAGCCTTTTTTAGGTCCAGATAGATGCAGTCAACCCAACCATCTCTTTCCTGTAATATCTCTGTGGCTCGATCATAGAAACTGAGTAAATTCGATACACAGGATCTTCCAGATCGAAAACCATACTGTCTGTCTGATATTATATCATTTCTCTCTAGGTGTTCTACCCATTTAGTTTTGATTAGTCTTTCCAATACTTTCACTATTACACTTGTCAATGATACACTCGGTACACAATGATACACAATACATCACTCGGTACCCCTACTCAAATCTCTGAATATGTTAGACATTAAGTCTCTGCACATTCTCTCATGTGTATTATACATATATAAAATGCTAAACTATAATGCCAATACTGATCTCAAAAGCTTCATAGAAGGTTGTAACAGAACCCATGAGCACCACACCTGAAATAAATACAGTTTTGATATTCCTAGAGTACGACTTAATCAAACTAGAAATGCTCTACAAATCAAGGGGGCCCAGAATGTGGAATGACCTTCCCGACCATGTTAAAGACTGTACCTCTCTCAACCAGTTTAAGTTAAAAACGAAGCTATACCTAATAAATTCCCTGTAACCTACCTTACCCTTCTATTGTCAACCAATGTCTGTTTTTCTTTAAAGAGCGCTGTTTGTCGACATATTTGTATTTGTGCTGCTTTTTCATCTATGTTTTCATTTCTTGTTTTCATCTACTCATTATGCTCAATTAGTATTAAGCTTGTCATTTAAGTTTATCATGCCCGAAACGCTTTGCGTAATAGTGGCTTTAGGCATTGTATGTACTAGCTCTTCCTATAAGTCAACCAATCTTTGTAAAAATTTATTGTATGTATGTACCTTACCTAAATAAAATATTATTATTATTATTATACAGGTCTATAATTGAGGGGGGTCTTCCCTGCTGCCACTTTTGTAGATTGGAACTATGTTAGCCTGTTTCCACACGTCTGCTACGATTCATGTACACAGGGATGCCTGAAAGATCAGGTGAAGTGGAATGCTGAGCTCAGATGCACATTCTCTCAGAACCCATGGTGAAATGCCATCTGGGCCAGCTGCTTTGTTCTTACTGAGCTCCTTTAGCATATTTTCCACTTCATCTCTAGACCAACCCGTTCTCGCAAATTTAATAAGTCAATATTGACTTATTAAATATGTGCATAGGTGACATACTTAACATAATAGATACCCTTAAAAAGATTCATAGAAAACACCGACCTTACCTAACCTTGTTCGTATCTTAAGATAAGCATCTTATTGCTTCGTAATTACAATTATTACCTAACATATAATAGGTATAGGTTAAGTAATAATTGTAATTACGAAGCAATAAGATGCTTATCTTAAGATACTAACAAGGTTAGGTAAGGTCGGTGTTTTCTATGAATATTTTTAAGGGTATCTATTATGTTTAGTATATCACCTATGCACGTAGTTAATAAGTCAATATTGACTTTTCGAATTTGCGAGAACGGGTTGTCTAGACACCTCTATCCGCTCTATGTTGTTCTCTGGAATTCTTATTGTGTCTGGTTCTCTAAAGATTTCATTTTATACAAACACACTTTGGAACTTTTCATTTAATGTTTCACACATTTCCTTTTCATTTTCCGTGAATCTGTTTCCCATTTTCAACCTCTGGATATTATCCTTTACCTGCAATTTGTTGTTTGTGAATTTGTAGAATAGGCCTGGTTCTGTTTTACATTTATCCGCTATCCCTTTTTCAAAATTTCTTTCTGCCTCTCTCCTTACTGCCGTATAGTTGTTTCTTGCATCTTTGTATCGCTGGTATGTTTGGGGGTTTGGCCTCTTCATATACTGATTCCATTTTTGTGTCTTTTGGTCTCTTGCCCTCTCATAATTTCTGTCGAACCAATCCTGTTTTCTGGCCCTGCATCTCTGTTTTGGTATGAATGTTTGTGTGCCTTCCTCGTGTATTTTTAAAAATTTGGCATACATTTCATTTACTTCCTTGCCAAGCAACAATTCTGTCCAATTACACTCATTAAAAAAATTTCGAAGTTCCCCATAGTGTCCTCTTCTTAAATCGAGTTTATCAACTGTTTCAATGTCCCCATATTCTTCATCAAATTTCTTCATCATTTTCTTCATCAAATCCAACCAAATATTTTACGTATGCATCTCATGTCTACATTTCTTTGACCTAGTCAGGTCAGGCCTGATAGAATAATTCTCAAAGGGGAGACTCATTTTTCAGCCACCTGGGATCATAACACAGTCCTTCCTTCTTTTTGTCCTTTTGTAGGTATACTGCATTTTTTGTTGAGGTGGTCTGGTCCTTTCTCTCGTGGCTGTTCGGGATCGTCCGCTTATGCCGCATTCTGTTGCCTCGTATTGTGTGGCACTGGCGGAGCCGCTACAGCTTGGTTTTGGAGTTCCCTTTGCTCCATTTCGCGGGCTGTCTCTGGCATCGTTCACCCCTCTTATCTCTCTTCCCCTCAGTTTGTTGTGGCCTCTTCGGTCCGGGATTGTTTCTCAGACGTTTCTGTTCCTTTGGATTCTGTTAATAAGTTTGTTTGCAGCCGTCTCTTCTGTTCTGGTGAGGTTGGGACAGCTGTTTTTTTTTTTTGGGGGGGGGGGGAGTCCCTGGGGTTGTTGCTGCTTAGTTGGTTTGGCCAGGGGTGCGTCTTCTTGTATCTGGTTGTGGCTCTCTGCCTTTGCCGGCGTGCCACAGCCTCTGTGGCCATACCTTACCTTGAGGTTACCTTGAGGTGATTCGGGGGCTCAGTGACCCCACGGCCGGTCGTCGACCAGGCCTCCTCGTTGCTGGACTGGTCAACCTGGCTGTTGGACGCGGCTGCTCACAGCCTGACGTATGAGTCACAGCCTGGTTGAACAGGTATCCTTTGGAGATGTTTGTCAAGTTCTCTCTTGAACACTGTGAGGGGTCGGCCAGTTATGCCCCCTTATGTGTAGCGGAAGCATGTTGAACAGTCTTGGGCCTCTGATGTTGATAAAGTTCTCTCTCAGAGTACCTGTTGCACCTCTGCTCTTCAACGGGGGTATTCTGCACCTCCTGCCATGCCTTCTGGTCTCATGTGCTGTTATTTCTGTGTGCAGGTTTGTGACCAGCCCTTCTACTATTTTCCATGTGTAAATTATTATGTATCTCCTGCCTGCGCTCAAGAAAATACAGGTTTAGGCTCTTTAGTCGGTCCCAACAGTTTAGATATTCTACTGAGTGGATTCTAGCAGTAAAAGATCTCTGCACGCTCTCCAAGTCAGCAATTTCTCCATCTTTGAAAGGGGCTGTCATTGTGCAGCAGTATTCCACTCTAGAGAGCACTAGCGTCTTGAAAAGTATCATCATTGGTATAGCATATCTTGTGTGAAAGGTTCTTCTTATCCAACCTGTCATTTTTCTTGCAGTTGTGACAGCTACTTTATTGTGTTCTTTAAATGTAAGGTCTTCCGACATCAGTACACCCAAATTCTTTACATTGCCTTTCTGTTCAATGTTATGATTTGACTGAGTTTTGTACATGGTTTCCGTTTTTATATTTTCTTTTTTTCTGTAGCGCATGAGCTGAAACTTATCTTCGTTAAACACCATGTTATTTTCTGTAGCCCATAGAAAGTCCTGATTTACATCTGTAAATCCATTGACGCACCATGGACGCACTTTGGGTTGACTTGGGTTACCTTTATCTCTGTTCCAGGGGTTCGGGTCTTCCGGGTCGTCCATGGGGTCTTTTGGTGTTGTTTGTTTTTTGCTTTTGGGTTTCGGGTGCATGGTTTCTGCCTCCCAGGTTAGGCCTTCTTTTGTCTTTGTCTTTGGGTGCTTGAATCTCTTCTCCGGGGAGTCGAAGGGGCTTTCCCCAGAAAATCAGCGTTGAATGTAATGAAATGCCATTTTCTGGATGAGACCTGTAGGCTCCCTGGGAGCCTGTCGGCCGAGCGGACAGCACGCTGAACTTGTGATCCTGTGGTCCTGGGTTCGATCCCAGGCGCCGACGAGAAACAATGGGCAGAGTTTCTTTCACCCTATGCCCCTGTTACCTAGCAGTAAAATAGGTACCTAGGTGTTATTCAGCTGTCACGGGCTGCTTCCTGGGGGTGGAGGCCTGGTCGAGGACCGGGCCACGGGAACACTAAAAGCCCCGAAATCATCTCAAGATAACCTCAAGATAACCTCCCCAGCAACCTCTCTTCCCCCCTGTGGGCATTTTTTTTTTTTGTGTTTTGACATCCCAGCCTAAGAACTGGTTGTTGGATCGCAGGTGCAGTGGGTCTGGGGCTCCCCCTTTCCCCCGCCCGGGGAGGGTGAAGCTGCGCAGTCATGCAGCGAGGCTCGTGTGACGTCATGCTTGTTTGCTTTTTTTCAATGTGGAGTTCTGTCCACTCGTTAGTTTTTTGTTGTTTTGACAAGAATAGGGGTTTGTTTTGAAGTGCTTACCTTTCTGGGTGTCTGGCCCGGTTGATGGCAGACATAAAATGCTCCAAATCACAAGTGCATTTCTATCGGCCATTGCTCCTTGCGCCTCTCCGAGGGGGACCAGGTTCTGCCTCGTGGTCCCCAGTAAGCCTAGAACTCCATCCACACTGACTGGTGCCAAAGTCTAATACACATCAGCCTGGATAGCTCCGGGGAGTCTCCGGTGAGCCTCATCCAGAAAATGGTGTTTCATTACATTAAACACTGTTTTTTTGTGCTCTCTCTTCTTTGTTTCTATGAGGATTTTGTTGTGAATTCTACATCTTGGAGAATGCATATCCGGCACTAAGCATGTGAAGCTTGAACGAAATTGGTCAACATGTTAATCAGCCGCAAGTGACAGAATTTGTGACTTTGATTTTTTTTTTTTGGTCGATTTATTTACAGAGTTCAAACTCTATTATCTTTGTCTATCTTGCTTGTATTGATGAATGAGGACCAGATGAGGGCCTTATCACTAATAAATGGGCAATAAAGTTATTGTAATATAAATGTTTTGTTATAAGAACATAAGAATTAAGGCAACTGCAAAAGGACTATTGGCCCATACAAGGCAGCTCCTATTTATATCCACCCAATCTCATTCATATATATGTCTAACCTACAATTAGACATTTAAGGGGCCCAGTGTCTGTTTTTCAGTTTTCCTTGACATATACCTGTATTTCATTTTTTTGGGGGGTATTTTTTTTTTTACTTCATTTCACAATGTATTGACCTACAACTTTTACATATTCGAGTACGAATGCCAAGCAATCTTACTTATAACTTACAAGATATGTCATAAACTAGAAGTACTATATTCATTGTTGAGAACTTTAAGTGCATTTTTTCTCTTTGAAAAACATTTTGAACTTTGAGACTTAATAAAAAATTCAGTTTCTGACCAATTCTCATCATTTTTACATATTATGTGCAAAGTTCTTAGTGCTAAGGTTCCTAGTGAATCGTTTAGTCATAAAGCCATAACCTTAGGAGTTATAAATATTTTTGTGTATAAATTTGGTGCATATTCGGATGGCCACATTCACAAAATGTTTTACAGTAAACTACTCTTAAAGAATAATTTTCCCACTTAGCTAACTGGCAATTGAACATTATATGCAATTCTTCAGACTATAATGAATAAAATAACAATTGGTGACATTATTTGAATTTTTAGCAATTCGAAGCTGTGATTTTTTTTTTTTAACCTTATTAACATTTTGTGTCTTCAGGGTATGATGTTGATCCATTAGGAAAAGTTGGAGCATTTACCATGAAGATTATGCACTCAAAAAATTTAGTGTGTTTGAGGAATTTTCAGTGCACATGAAACCGGGCCCCATAACCCCTTAACTGCACGGCCTCCAAATATGACAACCCCCCAGTGCACAGGAAATACAATCTCTGGAAAAATTATTTTCTGTTTTGAAAGTATCAAAACCATTCCTGAGAATGGGTATAGCAACAGAAGGTCGAAATTGTACGTATTTTGGCTGCTATGGGGTCCGTAAGTTCATGCGTGATGTCATCATTCCCTGGTCGCCCGTGGCTTAGCCCCCCCCTCCCCTGAGGCCGGTAGGGCACTTGGGGCAGGATGCGTGAGTTGCCACGAATATATTTTTGTTCATTTTCTGCGCACAGTTCCAAATACGTTTTATAGGCTTTTAAGTGCCAATCCTATGTATAATGAACATGTACACTATATAATGGTAGTAGAACATCCGTTCTGTTCGAAGACACTGTTACGTGCATGACATGTATACACATATCCTGCACATATTTTCATTGTATCATGCTAATTTATGTATACCTGTATATACAGTCTATTTACACACTATACACTATCACACACTATATACATTCACCACCAACACATTCAGAACTTCGCGAGTGTCAGCTGCCACATCCTCACTCCTCCAACATCCAGTCTCTTCCTCACTCCTCCAACATCTTACTCGCCAACATTGCTCCTCCCACCATACTGTTATTGTTTGTATTACACTATTTACACATGTTATGTATACCTATCTACATGTTTTATTCACCAGAACTATGCAAGTAAGCCAGTATTGTGTCCAAACTTTACAGTGGCCACCATACACGGCATGAGAAATCACACAGCAGCCAGCAGATGACGCTACAATTATGTCACTTCCCTCACCAAAATAGCTCCTTCCAACATACTCCTGTTGATGTTACTACACTATATTTACACATTGTATATACCCATGTACAAATGTGTTCACCATAGTGAACCACTAAGCTAGTATGATGAGCAAAATAAGAGTGGCTGCCACACAGTGAGGCTACCTCGATATTTCTCCCTCGCCACAATTCCTCCTTCCACAATACTACGCACATATGTACATGGGTATATACACACATTGTATATACCCATGTACATATGTGTTCACAATAGCGAACCACTAAGTTAGTATGATGAGCAAAACAAGAGTGGCTGCCACCACACACAGTGAGGCTACTTCGATTCTCTCCCTCGCTCCCTCACCACAATTCCTCCTCCCACAATACTATGCACAGTGCTTATTATCACCACAATCCTGCTGTTATCACAATACTGGTCACTAAATCCTGTAAATAGATAATTGACCACAAGTTTATTTTTTAAATAAACCTAAGAAGTCGTTTGAAGACTCCTAGATGGACGAAATAATGCTGTGGCTAGTGCTGTGAACATCGTGAACAGCATTGAATCACTAATATTTGAACATTGTACACAGTCATTATCACACTCAGGCTCTTCTGTAATACTATCATGGCTAAATAATACAAGTTATATATATATTTTTTGACATTATTAGGCAATGCTGTAGTCACAAGCTGAACAGCAGTGCTGTGAGCTCATGCTGGGTGTGCCGGCCTTGGTTGCTTACTCACTACTGAGGTTCTCACACCCAGGAATGTGGACCACGATTTTTTTTAAAGATGGTGTCTGGTTACAAGAGCCCTGAGGAAGCTGATATGAAACCCATGTAGCCGCGGGAGTTTTGAATGGAACGTGAAAAATACAAACACCCGGAGGTGCACCCCAGACGTGGGCCTGCAGGCGCGTTACGCAGTTATAGGGTTAACCACCGTGCTGCGTCGAGTTTATTGTGAAATTCCCCCTGTGCTCATGAAATAAAGTGTTCCAAAAAATTATTTTTTCCTCGTAAAATGATAAATTTCCTTCCCTGAGCATGTCTATGTAAAAATAAATTCCAAATTCCACTTACTTTGGTTATGGGGACGTGGACAAGGTGCGCTGTGACGTCATCAGGGCCGGGTCGCCCGTGCATGACTCGCCCAGACACGGTCGTGCGGCCCATTCAAGCACCAGGTGTTGCCACATATATATTTTCAATTATTTGTTCTATGTATTTCCAATGCGGTTTTATTTGTTTTTTTATCGTATATGATGTATATTTGTTTCCTTTACAATATGTATACAGTAGAACGTTCATAATGTTCCATGGAACTGTGATACATGTGTCAGTAATGTGTCCACAATAAATGTTTATTGTCGCAATATTACTTGCTAAAAAATTCACTAAAATTACAATATGTACAGTGTCACACACTATATAGTAACACACTGTATTACACACTCAGTACTTCGGAAGTGAGTAATAATCAACGAAGTAGTCCATGGTACACGACTTCGCTCTCGTTGCACCATGTACAGATAGATTTTTGCATCCTGTTTCTTTGTTCTGTGTACTTGCAAATAATGCACTCACGTACACCCTTGGCATTAGTACCGGTAGGTGGTATGTAGCCAAGCTTGTAAAACTTAAGGTGGTCTTGAAAATATTTCAGGAAAAGATCAATTTGTAAGGTAGATGTGAAAAGATCGCTTTGTAAGGTCCCACACAGGAAGAGATTCAGCCAGCTTCAAAGAATGGCTGTCAGTCAAGAAAAGATTCAGCTATTCTTGAAAATATCTATGGAAAACACCACCATGGAAGCCGCTAACACTGTTCATCTATGTTAATTGTATCAGATGCATCATCACTGAACGCAGAAAACGATTCATCTATGTATCATCTAAATAAATTGGAAATAGCATAGCATAGGTAGGCAAGGATGGCGCTCAGAGCTACAATTGGATACGCTCGCTGTATTGTCCTCATAGGTGCTGCATTACTTGCATCAGACCTTTGTGTTAGGTCCTTATTGCGCCTAGCTTCACCAATAGGCCCTTATGTTCTTCAAACAATAAGGTTTGAATTTCACCAGCAGAGCGCGATCTTTCAACACCTCGTCGGACAGGTGTTTGGGAACCAGAGGCGCATGCGCCACCCATGGTTGCTCACTCGGTACTAACCCAGCCAGCAGCCTTAGGACATTCTGGGATTTTTTTCCAAGATGGCTGCCTCTCACTGGAGGTCCTAAGAGTCCGTTTCGTACACAACCAACCACGCACACATTTAGAATGGGTACGGAAAAATCAATAAGAGTTTTCTTGGTTGGCGCAGTTTCCTGCTGACCAAGAATACTTGGTTGGCGCAGGTAAGTACAGTGGTACCTCGCATAACAAATTTAATCCATTCCATGTTCGTCATGTGAGACGGACGTCATACAAAACGAGTGTCCCCCATGTAACCAGTGTGATCCACTGTGTTTATTGTGAAATTCCCCCAATGTGCATGACTTCAAATGTTCCCCAAAATATCATTTTTCTTTGCAAAATGATAAATTATCGTTCCTGAACATGTCTATGTAAAAATAATTACCAAATTCCACTTACTTTGGCTGTGAGGGCGTGGACAAGGTGCGCTGTGACGTCATCAGGGCCTGGTCGCCTGTGTGTGAAGCACCCAGACACGGTCACGCAGGCCATTCAAGCACCGCGTGTTGCCACAAATATATTTAAAAAAAAATTTTCTATGCATTTCCAATGTGGTTTTATTTGTTTCTTTTATCGTATATGATGCATATTTGTGACCTTTACAATATGTATACAGTAGAATGTTCATAATTTTCCATGGAACTGTGATACATGTGTCAGTAATGTGTCCACAATAAATGTTTATTATCACAATATTACGTGGTAAAAATTCACTAAAATTACAATATGTACAGTTTCACATACTATTTACACAGTAACACACTGTATTACACACTCAGTACCTTGGAGGTGCGTAATAGTCAACGAAGTAGTCCATGGTACACAGCGCGACTTTGCTCTCCTTGCACCAGCTACAGATAGATTTTCGTTTCCTGTTTCATCGTTCTGTGTGCTTACAAATAACGCACTCGCGTGCACCCTTGGCTTTAGTACTTGTAGGTGGTATGTAGCCAAGCTTGTAAAGCATAAGGTAGTATTGAAACGATTATAGGAAAAGCTCAATTTGCAAGGTAGTCTTGAAAAGATCGCTTTGTAAGGTCCCACACAGGAAGAGATTCAGCTAGCCTGAAAGAGTGTCCATCAGTCAGGAAGAGATTCAGGTATTCTTGGAAATATCAATGAACACCACCAGCATGGAAGCCGCTAACACTGTTCATCTATGCTACTTGTATCAGATGCATCATCACTGAATGCAGAAAACGATTCATCTATGTATCATCTATATAAATTCGAGATGGCAAGGGTGGGGCTCAGAGCTACAACTGGATACGCTCGCTGTATCATCCTCATAGGTGCTGTATCACTGGCATCCAACCGTTGTGTTAAGCCCTTATTGCGCCTAGC
Organism: Procambarus clarkii; assembly: GCF_040958095.1. NCBI lineage: Eukaryota > Metazoa > Arthropoda > Malacostraca > Decapoda > Cambaridae > Procambarus > Procambarus clarkii. The sequence goes on along the minus strand of NC_091222.1, from coordinate 23,260,195 downwards.
TTCACCAATGTTATGACCCTTATGTTCTTCAAACAATAGGGTCTGAATTGCACCGACTGAGCACAGTCTTTCAACACCGTGTGGGACAGGTGTTTGAGAGCCAGAGGCACGTGTGCCACAAATGGTTGCTCATGCACTACTAACCCAGCCAGCAGCCCTTGTCTTTCATATTCGTTATTGCAAAAGGTTCGTTCAGTGTTTGTTGGGTAGGCTGCTCCATTATGACAATCTTTCTTTGTTTCAAATGTGTTCCATTTGTTTTGTATTTGTCATTTACATCTCAATAATGGAGCAGCCTACCCGACAAACACTGAATGAACCTTTATGGCATTTGTCCATTTTTCAAATTGTTTCAACAGTTCTTTTATTTTTCGTTTTTTTTTTATTTAAGAAACATGGATCCGCCGACCTGTAGACCACCGAATGAACCTTTTTGACATTTGTACTGGTTTTCAAAATTCTTCCTTTTTTTTATTATTTACGTTTTTTTGTATGTAAGAAACATGGAGCAGCCTACCTGCCGACCACCGAACGAACCTTTTGCTATAAGACAAATGAAAAATAAATATTGAACACATTTGAAGAAAGGAAAATGTCATAATGGTTTATTCAGTGTATGTAAGGTAGGCTTCTCCATTATTGAAACGTAAATGACAAATACAAAACAAATGGAACACATTTGAAACAAAGAAAGATTGTTATAATGGAGCAGCCTACCTGCCGAACACCGAACGAACCTTTTTGACATTTGTTGTATATCAGACATTTTATTTCTTTTTTCCTACGAAAACGTCAATGCTTTGCAACATCTCAGCAGTCACCCTTTTATATCCCAGCATCATTAGCATCTTTAAACAAGAACAACATACTTTATGTGCATCGTCGTAGGCGTCTAAGAATGTGCAAGAAGCAGCGCGACCCCACCATGTGGTGTTGACGTTACTCAAACCAGCGTTCGTCATACGGGACGATTTGACGCCGATCGGGCCGTTCGTTACCCAAAATGTTCGTTTTTTGGGGTGATCGTTATGCGAGGTACCACTGTAATTACCTAAGTGTAATTACATAAGTATAGTTACAGGATGAGTGCTATGCTCATGGTGTCCCGTCTACCCAGCACTTTTTGTCATATAACGCTTTGAAACTACGGGTACTGATGGTTTTGACTTCCATCACCTCACTTAACTTGTTCCAACCATCTACCACTCTGTTTGTGAATGTGAATTTTCTTATATTTCTTCTCCATCTTTGTTTAATTAGTTTAAATCTATGACCTCTTGTTCTTGAAGTTCCAGGTCTCAGGAAATCTTCCCTGTCGATTTTATCAATTTCTGTTACTATTTTGTACGTAGTGATCATATCACCTCTTTTTCTTCTGTCTTCTAGTTTTGGCATATTTAATGCCTCTAACCTCTCCTCGTAGCTCTTACCCTTCAGTTCTGGAAGCCACTTAGTAGCATGTCTTTGCACCTTTACCAGTTTGTTGATGTACTTCTTAAGATATGGGCACCACACAACTGCTGTATATTCGAGCTTTGGCCTAACAAAATTCTTGAACAATTTCTTTAGTATTTTGCCATCCATGTATTTAAAAGCAATTCTGAAGTTAGAAAGCGTGGCATAGACTCCTCGCACAACGTTCTTTATGTGGTCCTCAGGAGATAGTTTTCTATCTAGAACCACCCTTAGATCTCTTTCTTTATCAGAATTCTTTGAGGATTTCACACATAATTTATAGGTTGTGTGGGGTCTATGTTCACCTATTCCACATTCCATAACATGGCATTTATTCACATTAAATTCCATTTACCAAGTTTTGCCCCATATACTTATTTTGTCCAGGTCTTCTTGAAGGGCATGACAATCATCTAAGTTTCTTATCCTTCCTATTATCTTAGCATCATCAGCAAACATGTTCATATAATTCTGTATTCCAATTGGTAGATCATTTATGTAGACAATTAACATCACTGGTGCAAGAACTGAACCCTGTGGTACTCCACTTCTGAGATTTATCCAGTCCGATACATTGCCTCTGATTACTGCCCTCATTTTTCTATCAGTCAGAAAATTTTCATCCATGTTAGAAGCTTGCCTGTCACTCCTCCAATATTTTCCAGTTTCCAGAACAACCTCTTACGTGGAACTCTGTTGAAAGCCTTTTTTAGGTCCAGATAGCTGCAGTCAACCCAACCATCTCTTTCCTGTAAAATATCTGTGGCTAAAGAGTTAACTGGTTAAATGAGCGTGCAGACGCTGTTTCTAAGGAAGCCATCCGTACTTGTCCCGTCTCCTGTAAAGGTATTCCTTATTCCGACTTTTACCTAGTTATTCATTCCTCCATCCTTGCCTGTTGGCAGGGTTGTTGTTCTTCTGTTACTTCTAACAAACTCCGTGCTCTTAAGAGTAGTGTGTCCCCATGGCCTTCCTCCTACCACTGTAACCGACGGTGGGAAACGGCTCTGGCGAGGTTGCGTAATAGCCATACACGCTTAACTCACGGGCACTTAATGGAGCACCGCCCTGCTCCTTATTGTCCAAACTGCATTGTCCCTCTTACAGTCGTGCATGTCCTTGTTGAAGGTTCTGACTTCCAGGTTGAATGTGAGTCTTGCTTCTCGACCATCCCTCGATAGAATTCTTGATGATTCGGATTCCTTTGATATCATTTGCTTTATGTGTTTCTGTTCTCATATTGACATTCTTAGTCATATTTAGCACCCTATGATTATTCCGCACATTTGATGGTGCTACATAGCCTTCCTGGCTTGGTGCCTTCTTTTGACAATTACTTCTTTATGCGTGTGCGTGATATCCAAACTCCTGTAAATATAACTGATATCAACATGAGCATGGCTGATTTTGAAAGAGAAATTGATAACGTGCCCACGCACTCAGCTCCAGGTCCAGACTCGTGGAATTCAATATTTATAAAGAAATGCAAGGTGCCAGTAGCACAGTCACTCAGTATAGTGTGGAGGAAGAGGTTGGACACAGGGGAGATTACAGATGCGCTTAAATCAGCAGACATAGCTCCTCTACATGAGGGAGGGAGCAAAGCATTGACAAAGAATTATAGACCAGTTGCACTAATCGTCCCACATAATAAAAGTATTTGAAAGAGTGATCAACAGTCAGGTCACCAGTTTCATGGAGACCAATGACCTCTACAACCCAGGCCAACATGGATTTCGAGCGGGAAGATCGTGCCTATCACAGTTACTTGACTACTACGACAAAGTCGCTGAGGCATTCAAAGAAAAACAGAATGCAGATGTGATATACTTGTACTTTGCAATGGCATTCAATAAATGTGACCATGGAGTGTTTGCACACAAAATGCTGTCAATGAGAATAGCCAGTAAAGTAGGACGCTGGTTACTCAGTTTTCTGTCGAACAGATCACAAAGAGTAACAGTCAACCATATAAAATTGAGTCCAAGTGCAGTTAAAGCTCTGTACCTTAGGGTACAGACCTTATACCTCCGTTTTTCCTTATTATCATATCAGGTATAGACAAAAATACAAGTCACAGCTTCGTATCATCCTTTGCAGACGACAAAAATCAGCATGAAAATTTCCCCTGCTGAAGACATTGAAAACTACAAGCAGATATTAATAAAGTTTTTGACTGGGTAACAGAAATAGCATGATGTTTAACTGTGATAAATTCCAGGTACTCAGGCATGGTAAAAATGAGGACCTCAAACATAATACAGGGTACAAAACACAATCAAATCTGTCCACAGTAGGAAAGCAGCATGTAAAGGATTTGGGAATGATGATGTCTGACGATCTAATGTGTAGGGAGCATAACCAAGCAAGTATTGCGTCAGCCAGAAAAATGATAGGATGGATTATGAGAACGCTCAAATATAGGAATCCCATCACAGTGGTTGTACTATTCAAAACACTTGTTCTGTCCCATCTTGAGTACTGCTCAGTACTCACTTCCCCCTTCAGAGTAGGACAAATTGCTGAAATAGAGGGCTTACAGAGAACATATACGGCATACATACCTATTGGGATCGTCTCAAAGATCTCCAAATGTACTCACTAGATAAGAGACGAGAGAGATAATGTACACATGGAAAATACTGGAGGGCCAGGTCCCAAATTTACACAGTAAAATAACAACATACTGGCATGAACGATATGGAAGAAATGCAGAATAGAGCCAGTGAAGAGCACGGGGTGCTATAGGCACAATCTGAGAACACTGAATAAACATCAGAGGTCCACGGTTGTTCAACATCCTTCCATCGAGTATAAGAAATCTTGCTGGAACAACCGTGGACATCTTCAAGAGAAAACTAGATCATTCCGGCATTTCTTGAAGAAAACTATCGGGTTGTGGTGGATATGTGGGCCTGCGGGCCACTCCAAGCAACTGCCTGTTGGATTAAGCTCTCACAAGTCATGCCTGGCCTTGGGCCGGGCTTGGGGAGTAGAACTCCCAGAACCCCATCAAGCAGGTATTGTATGATTCCATTTTCTGGATTCACCAGTTCAATTCTCATTGTTTGATTCCATTGTCTGGATATACCAGTTGCATTACCATTGTATGATTTCATTACCTGGATACACCAGATGTATTCCCATTGTATGATTCCATTGGTTTCATTTTGTGCTTTGTGAGTCATATTGTCAACCTGTAATTAGTTGTGTTGTGTCTGCATAGCATATGGTCAGTGATTTTGTATGTGTGGTGTCATGGCATTATATTTCTGTCCATTGCTGATTGTCAGTTGTCAGTAGCTGATTTCTGCTTGCTTATCGGTCAGTGACTTGGTATGTTTGGTGTCGTGGCATTATATTTCCAGCCATTGCAGATCCTCAATTGTCAGTAGCTGATAGCTTCTTACGTATTGGTCAGTGAGAGCAGTTTGGTCATGGGAAATATGAAGACGTGTCTACCACTATCAGTGCTAAGGTAGTGTACCAGCTATCAGTGCTAAGGTAGTGTACCAGCTATCAGTGCTAAGGTAGTGTACCAGCTATCAGTGCTAAGGTAGTGTACCAGCTATCAGTGCTAAGGTAGTGTACCAGCTATCAGTGCTAAGGTAGTGTACCAGCTATCAGTGCTAAGGTAGTGTACCAGCTATCAGTGCTAAGGTAGTGTATCAGTTATCAGTGCTAAGGTAGTGTACCAGCTATCAGTGCTGAGGTAGTGTACCAGCTATCAGTGCTAAGGTAGGGTACCAGCTATCAGTGTTAAGGTAGTGTACCAGCTGTCAGTGCTGACGTATCATTTTATTTATTTATATTAACTCTTGTACAATGAAGAGGTTATTAATACTATTTTTGATTATAATTATATTATCAAAATGTCTGCATGTATATATTGTATATAAATATGCGAAAGTGTGTTTAACCCTTAAATGGCGCATGGCTATATACCATTTGACACCCACAGGTGCATACAAAAAAAAAAAAAAAAAAATTTTCTTCCTAACCTGTTAATTTGTGTTCACTGATCATGCAAAAAATAATAAAAAAATCGTAAGTGGCATACTGTATATTGATTTTTCTCTGATTCATTTTTTTGTAGTTTTTTGCTGTAATATTATTCAATAGTGTGTAGTGTGATATATTTATATAATAAAATGAGTGAATCATCGCTGTACTCAAAAATATGGTGTGCATATTGTTGATTCAATTATGTTCATCAAACAGTGAACAAATACTTTGTCGGTTATTACACTATATATACAGGTTAAGTATCTGCATGTTTTGTTCACCATAATGAACCACTAAGTTGGCATGCTGAGTGGCAGTGCCAGTGGCAGCCCGCCACTGGCTGCTACTTCCTCCCTCCCTCAAGTCACCTGACTCTCCCACAATACTATTTTTGCTTTTATTCACTATATACAGACCCTATATATATATATATATATATATATATATATATATATATATATATATATATATATATATATATATATATATATATATATATATATATATGTATCTACATTCGTGTTCACCATAACGAACCACTAAGTTGGTATGCTGAGTGGCAGTGCCAGTGGCAGCCCGCCACTGGCTGCCACTCTCTCCCTCCCTCACCTCACCTGACTTGCCACCATACTGTTTTTGCTTTTATATACAGACGTTATATATAAGTATTTATATGTTTTGTTCACCATAACTGTACATCTAAGCTTGTATGGTGAGTAAAGGCACAAAGGCGTAGCTACTCACACAGTCAGCTGATGGCTGCCGCCCTCAAGGCCAGACGCACTAATATTTCTCCTCCAACAATACTGTTTGTGGTGTTATTACGCTATATACACACATTATATATACATATCTTCGTGTTTTATTCACCGTACTTGTACAAATAAACTGGTATGGTGCCCAAAGACCATCGTGGTCACTGGTAAACAACATGATAAGTTGTGCAGACGACGCCACTGCCCTCACCAAAATGGCGGCTCCCAACCTACTCCTATTTCTGTTTATACCCTCTATACACACGTTATATATAAGTATCTACATTTGTGTTCACCATAGCGAACCACTAAGCTGGTATGGTGTGTGCAGTCAATAAAAGGTGGCCACACAAAGTCAGAAGACAACGCCACCACACTCCCTCCCACAGCATTACTCCTCCCTCCATGGAGCACAGCACTAAATATCACCACAATCCTGCTATTATCAGAACCCTGGTCAGTTTTATCACAGTCAGGGGTCTTCTGTAATAATATCATCACTACATAATAGCATGAACAAGTATATTATGGCATTTTTAGGGCATGCTGTAGTCACAAGCTGAACAGCAGTGCTGTGAGCTTATGCTGCGTGCGTAAGGCTTGGTAGCTCACTGAATACTGAGGTCCCTAACACCCGGGAATTTTGGCCCACGATTTTTTTTTTAAATTGTGTCTGTTTACAAGAGCCCTGATGAAGGTGTGGTGAACCCCGTGTATTCGCGGGTCGTTTAAATCTTGCATAGTACTCCAAAGCATCATATGATGCTATGCGCAATTTAAGGGTTAATATATTTAGCAAAAAAAAAAAAAAGTAAAATCAATATATAGTTCTTGTTTTCTGGAGTGAAATAGTAGAGATTGATCAGTTTACACTGAGCTCTGATTTATAATTTATTACATTAATATGTAGTTATCCTGTTTAGTATATAGTATAGCCTTTTTTACCCATATATTCATTGCAAAAGAAAATCTGCAGTCCTGAAAATAAAAATTGCCTAGTATGAGAGTTTTATTAAATACCAAAGTTTATATATATTTGATATTTGTTGTCCTAAGGACCTGAATATTTCTCATTTGTTTCTTTTGCAGCATCTACTCTCATCAGAAGACTGACACCTGCTCTGCCACCACCTATTAGGCTTAGAGCTCATGTGTGTCAACAATGCTGTGTACATGATGGCATGAGCAGTGATGAAGCACAACACTGGCAGATAGACTGCATATACATCATAATGTGAGTAGTGACATGAAGCACAACACTGGCAGATAGAGTGCATATACATCATAGTGTGAGCAGTGACATGAAGCACAACACAGTCAGATTGACTGCATATACATCATAGTGTGAGCAGTGAGTGACATGAAGCACAACACAGTCAGATTGACTGCATATACATCATAGTGTGAGCAGTGACATGAAGCACAACACTGTCAGATAGACTGAATACATGGTGGTTGTCATCAGCAGTGTCATGAAACTCATTACAGTGTCAGAAAAACTGTACTTCATGAATTTGGGTAAGACGTTGTCTTGAACTAATTTCAACATCCTGATTGTTACATCCGCATCCTCAACATCCTGTGGATGGATGTTACTCAACTCTTTCAGATAGAATAGTCATGTGTTTCCTTATTACCCATTGCGATAAACACACTTTCATCCAAAGCACTCTACATACATGTCTCTATGTATGTATGGGTGATACATATATCTATAGAAGATATATATCTGGAGGTTATCTGGAGATGATTTCGGGATTTTTTTAGTGTTCCCCGCGGCCCAGTCCTCGACCAGGCCTCCACCCCCCAGGAAGCAGCCCGTAGGGCAGGGGCATAGGGGTGAAAGAAACTCTGCCCATTTTTTCTCGCCGGCGCCTGGGATCGAACCCAGGAACACAGGATCACAAGTCCAGTGTGCTGTCCACTCAGCCGACCGGCTCCCTGATAGATATATATCTATAGAAGTGATACACTGACATTGTAAAATCTTGAACAAACTTGAACAAGACCGGATAGATATATATCTATAGAAGAGATACACTGACATTGTAAAATCTTGAACAAACTTGCCACAGTGTTTGTTTTACATATTTACAAAGTTTTACATGCACTAAATCTCCTGTTGGGAACTACATGTTGAGGAGTACATATGTACTATATATATGTTTTACACTTGATAACTCACAGGACATATTGTATAGTATATTCTAAGTCTAGCATATTTTATAATATAATAAGCACAATATTTTACTATTTACGAATCAACCATACCATCAATTTACAAATCAGATTTTCCATTCTCGTATGTCTTGACAATTCAGTTGCTTTATATTTCTACCAAATTGGATTTTTCTCTGTAGCTTATTTGATATTCTGGGCTATCTGTTGACAACAGAGGTACCACTATAACCCGGTTGCAATGTTGCAAACTTATGTTACAATATTTGACATTCCGAGCTATCTGTTGACAACAGAGGTACCACTGTAACCTGATTGTCTCTGCTAACTACAATGTTGTAACTTGTGTTATTTACAGATACCACAATCCAAGTGTTTGGCATCTTTTAACATTTCCTTTAATAATACACAATAACGGCATTTTAAAAAACCATATCATGAATATGTGTTACTTAGAATTTTCTGTAATATTTATAAAGCATACAAGAATTTATTCATAATAATAATAATAATAATAATAATAATAATAATAATCATTGTCTACAAGACTTCAGTAATCAAATGTAGTAAATTTCTTTAGATAATAATATTTAAGTTCTTGGATCAACTAACTTTAAAGATTTTTAAATTGAAGTAAACTACAAATGTTTCTTCAAAAGAAAAATCTAATCAGTGTTGAATATTCAAAAATATTATGTTAAAAGTCTCATATAATAGCCTACAAAAAATGTACAAAGAAAAAATCTGTGTTAAATATTCATTGTCTAAAACTGTGTTCAGAAATACTCCAAAGCTAAATATGAGTGCCCATTCAGGAGAGAAACTGTATCACTGTTCAGAGTGTCTAAAAGACTTCTCCAAAATATCAGCCCTAAAATCACACATGAGGATTCATACAGGGGAGAAACCATATCACTGTTCAGAGTGTCTAAAAGATTTTTCACAAAAATCACATCTAATATCTCACATGAAGATTCATACAGGAGAGAAACCATATCCCTGTTCAGAGTGTCTAAAGGATTTTTCAACAAAATCGAGTCTTGATAGACACATTAGGATTCATACAGGAGAGAAACCATATCACTGTTCAGAGTGTCTTAAAGATTTTTCAGAAAAATCGAGTCTTGATAGACACATTAAAATTCATACTGGAGAGAAACCATATCACTGTTCAGAGTGCCATAAAGATTTTTCAGAAAAATCAAAAATAATATATCACATGAAGATTCATACAGGAGAGAAACCATATCACTGTTCAGAGTGTCTTAAAAAATTTTCAGAAAAATCAAATCTAATATATCACATGAAGATTCATACAGGAGAGAAACCATATCACTGTTCAGAGTGTCTTAAAGATTTTTCACGAAAATCAGATCTTAAAATACACATGAGGATTCATACTCGAGAGAAACCATATCACTGTTCAGAGTGTCTTAAAAAATTTTCCCGAAAATCAGATCATCAAAAACACATGAGGATTCATACTGGAGAGAAACCATATCACTGTTCAGAGTGTCTTAAAGATTTTTCACAAAAATCAAGTCTAAAAATACACATGAGAATTCATACAGAAGAGAAACCATATCACTGTTCAGAGTGTCTCAAAGATTTTTCAACAAAATCAAATCTAAAAATACACATGAGGATTCATACAGGAGAAAAACCATATCACTGTTCAGTGTGTCTTAAAGATTTTTCACAAAAATCAAGTTTAAAAATACACATGAGGATTCATACAGGAGAGAAGCCATATCACTGTTGAGTGTGTCAACAGGTAAAAGTCTGGATGTCAATTAAGTTTAGTAAGACACATGAAGCTTTTTGTAGAAAAACAATAGCATTACCTTTTTATTGTGACTTTACACAATTTAAATGTAGTTATTCTTAATAGTTGCAAAGTACAGAAGTAACAGAACCCATTCAGTGACAACGGTTTTAGAGTCAAGACATTTTCCACCACCCTAGAAAGACCGAGTTCTGGGATGATTTTTGTTGCTCTGTGGAACTTTGTCCAAAGCATATATGTCCTTCTTAAGCTTAGGTCTTCTTTCCTGGATACAACTCTCCAAATGGTGGTGCACCAGAAACTTGTACATTTAAATAACTACAGTGGAATCTCGGTTTTCAAATTTTTTAGTTCTCGAGCTCAATTTCTTCGAAAAGTTTCGACTCGGTGCTCGAAGTTTGCCTCGGTGCTTTAGTTTGTTGATATACGTATGGGCGAACCGAGCACATAGCGCACTTCAGTTTACCAGTACCTCCCAACTAGTGATGACCGTGCTTTAATTCTTTGTGAACAATTTCATTGTTTTTGTGTTTTTTTTTGGTTTCTGAACATAAAAGTTCTTATATATCATGCCATGGGTTCCAAGAAACTCAGTGTTAAAGCTCAACCTAAGAAAAACATTGGGAAAAGCAAGTGTCTATAGAGAGATTCTTAGTAAGACAAGCAAGCAAGCAGTAAGCCACAACCAGGTCCTAGTGGTATGCATGCAAAATTTGAGAGAGAGAGTACCCCAGAAATGTCATCTCTGCTGTAATAATGGAAGGGGACTCCCCTTCCAAACACTAACGCCTCTTCTCCTACCCCTTTCCTCACTGTCTCCTATACACCAACAAGAGTCCTCAATATAGGTAAGGTACCTATGAGTATTATTCTGTATGAAACGTATTTTCTAGGGGAGCCCCGTCGGCTCCCGGAGCTATTCCGGCTGATATTGCTGATGTCAGACTTTGGCAGCAGTTATGTGTATGGAGTTCTTTAGGCCTACCGGGGACCATGAGCCAGAACCTGGCCCCCTCAGAGAGGCACGAGGAGCAATGACCTATAGAAACCTTCGTATGGAGGCAGAGGTCATGTGCTTTGACTCCAGATCTAGTCTCGGCTCTGTGCCTTGTGGTGACGGCTTTCTTATAGGGTATGCACAAGCTAGTAGTATATTTCTTCAGTACTCGGGCTGCATGCGCCTAGGGTTCACTTCCCTAGGTGCCCAGTAAGTGCTGTCCTTGGGGATTGGGGACACCTTCCACAAGTTCCTTAGGTCTGCCTCTGCTTGGTCGTTGCTTGGTTTTCGTCCACCCTTTATGTGCTAGGGTGTTCTGGCTCCCTGGTTCGCCTTAGGGTAAGAGGCAGTTTGTACTGGTAGGGGCACAGGGTACTGCGCAGCTTGTTTTCATCATTCATAGCGGCTAGCTCTGTTCTGCCTGGTTACGCTGTCCTCTTGCATTGTTTTCTTTTTGTTGCCTATCTGGTGGGTTGGGGGGGATGTCTGCCTTGGTTGTTGCCCCCTGTGTACTGAGTATGCTTATCTGTTCTGGTGGTACCCCCCGGCTAGGTCCCTGTGAGTGTACACGTCCCTGGGGTTCAGTTACTTTGAAAGCTGTTTGAAAGAATTGGGCGCTGCTTAGCAGTACCTTGCCTGGGCTTCCCTGATCGTGAGTTCCATCTCAGGACCCTGGGAATCCCCACAGGGGCATGCGGATTCGATGGATGTGACCCTTCATTCTCCCCCCTTCGCTTTGTGCAAGTTTGAGTGTTACTCTGTCTCCTAGTCTCAGGGTGACTCTCACTGTTTTTGACTCGGTCAAGCTGCATGTTGGGTCAGTGACACTTTCGACCCGGAGTCCTGCGAGTTTTGTTGTTTGCTTGTGACTCAGTTTACCCAGTTTACTGTTGACATTATACGGGTACAGGCGGTGCAAGCGTTGCATGTTAGGTTTAGGTTGTTGCAACTCGCTAGGTTGATTGCTGCGCCGGAAGCCCCAAGGCTGCCCTGTTTTGCTTATAGGGACCCGGACTTAGGGGTGTTGGTCGCTTCGGCCTTGGTTCAGTCTGCGTCCTCCTCGTCCTTTCCCTGTTGTGGTTCGATCTGGTCCCCCCCCCTCTTTTCTCTGCTTTCGGCTCTGAAACATCTGAGGGTTTCGGAGTCGGGGCAGGGTTTAGAGGGTCTTGAGACTTGGTCAGTCTTGGGGAATGCCCCTTCCGGAGTAGCGATGGAGGCATTCGAGTCGTTTCCCTGCTGAAGTATCTGGGTCTGAATGGTGGGCCCCCTTCCATCCGGCTTCTACGGCTGTGCCAGCCTTTCCTTTGCGGCTTGCCTCCTGCCGTCCCGGATTAGGCCTCTATTATGGACTCGTCTTCGTTCAGGTTTGGATATTTGTTTCATTCTGTTTGGGTCTAGGTTTGTTGGTTCTCAATGGGTCCCGGGGAGGGGGGGCCTTCCCGGAGGGGTCGTGCCAGGGCTCGGAGTTCTGCTCGTCGGGGTAGGCCACTGGTACCAGTTTTGGAGCAGGCGCGGACTTTGGAATCGTCGTCGTCTGGTTGGCGAGGTGTTCGCTCTATGCAAGGCTTGGGTTTTTGTAAGGGTCACAGGCCCTTTCATGGTGCATCCCATTGACGTGGTGATTGGAGGGGGAGGCTTGCTCTGTTCACTCACACCTGGTTCCACGATTCGTGGGCTTTTCAGGTCGTTTCCGACGGCCTGCGGTGGCGTTGAATGGCTCCTCCTTCGGGGGACTCGGGGCTAGCAGGACTTCTCTTCTCCTACGGGTTCACTTGGGCATGGTCAAAATGACGACATCTCTCAGATGGGTTTCTCATCTGTTTCCAGTCCCAAAATGGGACTGTGCAGATATGAGGTTCATTTTGGACTTGTCCTGTCTGAACCCTTGGGTTCATTGCCCCTCCTTCCGGATGACTACTCTGTCCCAGGTCTGGCTGCTATTTTAGCCAGGCACTTGGATGGTGTCCATGGACCTCTATGATGTGTATTGGCACATCCCGATTCATCCGGGGTTTAGGGTACTGGCTTGGTTTCTTGGCGGGGCCCGTCGGTTACCGCTTTTGTTGTCTCCCGTTCGGATTGAACCTGGCACCTTGAGTTTTCACACGCTTTACCCGGGTCGTGGTGGCCCGTCTGCGTCTTGTAGGTGTTCGGATGCTGGCCTACCTCGACAACTGGCTGGTATGGGCTCCCACTCAGTCCGCTTGTCTGCTCGCCAGGAATTTGGTTCTTTCCCAGCTCGCCGGGGTTCGGGTTCTTGATGAACCGGCGGAAGTCCCATCTGGTCCCCTCCCAGGTTCGGACTGGGCTGGGTCTTGTTTGGGACTCTTGGACCGCTTCCTTGTCTCTCCCTTCTGGATCTCTGCTTCGCCTGCATTCCCGCCTTTGCCGTTTTCTGGAGGGCTCCTGGGTCACCCGGCTGTTGCTTTAGGGTCTGTGAGGGAGCCTGAACTTTGCGATGATGGTGTACCCACTGGGTCGGGCTTGGCTTCGTCGGCTGTTCTGGTTCCTTTGGGGACGTCCCTTCTGCCTCTCTCGCGACCCGCAGGGGCCTTGCGTTGGTTGCTGTGTCGCTGGCTTCCTCTTCAGGTTTTCCAGGGTTTAGTGCCTTGGCGCCTACCTGAGACCTCACTTGGTGTGTTCACGGACGCGTCCTCTCTCGTCTGGGGCTTTGTGACCAGTGCTCACTAGGCCGGCCAGGGGCGGAGGGGTCTGTCCTTCCGTCGAGCCCACAGCACGGAGTTTGCAGTGGTGTGGTTTTCTCTTCAGAGGGTTCAGTTGCCCGTGGATTGACAATCAGGCTCCATTTGGACTGCTCCTTGGTGGTTCATTGTCTGAACCGAGGGGGTTCGATGCGGTCCATGGCTCTTTGGGGCTGGTCACTTCGGGTGACTTGTCTGCTAAGTTCTCGTGGTATGGCTCTTCTGGCAGTTCACGTTTGAGGGGTGTCCAACGTCCTGGCAGACGGCCTGTCTCGGTTCATTCCTCTGTCCATGGAATGGACGGTCGACGCCGACTCGTTCAGTTGGCTCTCCTAGATGTTTTGGCGCCCGGAGATGGACCTCTTCGCCTTAGTGTGGTCGCGGCGTCTTCCGATATACGTGGCGCCCTTCCCCGACTGCAAGGCCGTCGGGATTGATGTCTTTTGGCAGGACTGGTTAAGGTGGGGGTTCCTGTACCTCTTTCCCCCAGTTCCGCTGTTGTTCCAGGTCCTGACTCGCTTGGAGACTTACCAGAGGAGAGTAGTCCTCTTGGCCCTGTGGTAGCCGGCCCAGACTTGGTTTCAGGGGCTGATTGCTCGGTATCCAAACCCAGAGGTTTTCCCGTGGCTCCGCCTTTTTCAGCAGATCGGTCCGGTACATCACGTGGCTGGTTCGATCTTTGAGTCTTTGCGTATGGTATATTTGACTCGTATATATCATCATCTCTCAACCCATTCTCGCACTTTCTTATAGTCAATATTGACTTATTAAATACGTGCATATGTGACATACTAATTTATTGTGAATATTTTAGTTTACCTTGAAAAGCTTCATAGAAAACACCGACCTTACCTAACTTTCTTAGTATGTTAAGATAAGCATCTTATTGCTTCGTAATTACAATTATTACTTAGCCTATACCTATAATAGGTTAAGTAATAATTGTAATTACGAAGCAATAAGATGCTTATCTTAACATACTAAGAAGGTTAGGTAAGGTCGGTGTTTTCTATGAAGCTTTTCAAGGTAAACTAAAATATTCACAATAAATTAGTATGTCACATATGCACTTATTCTATAAGTCAATATTGACTTAAAGAAAGTGCAAGAACGGTTTGCATCTCTATAGTGATCAGGTGGCTTCATTGATGGTGTCCCATCTGCGGGCTTCATCTTGGCAGCAGTATGAAGTCTCCTGGCGATCTTTCCATTTCTTTCTTTTGCTTCGTAGGTGTACTTTGCTGTCTGTCAAAGTTGTCTTGTCCTTTCTTTCTTTCTTGGTTGTTCCAGGACCTTCGTTTTATGCCGAATACTGTCACTCCCTATCGTGCAGTGCTGGTGGAGCCGCGGCAGCTTGCTTTTGGTATTGATGTTACTTCAGTACCGTTTCGCAAGCTGTCTCGTGCGTTCTTTCACCTCCGGCCTGCTTGTGCACCGCTTGAGCCGTCCTGTTCGTTGGACAGGGTGCTCTCTTATCTCTCTTCTTCTTAGTTTGTAGTAGCCACTTTGGCTCAGGACTTTTTCTCCAAGGCTCTTTTCTTGTTGGCACTGGCCTCTGGGGGTCGGGTCGGGAGCTTAATGCTCTCCTCCGGTGCAGGTGTTTCTGCTCGTTTGGTCTTGGTGGTAGTTTTGTTCGGTTGCAGCCATCTTCTTCTTTTCTGGCGAAGAATGAGACTGCTGCTTTCCTGAGGGGTCTTTGGGTTGTTGATGCTTGATTTGTTAGGCCAGAGGTGCATCATGTGTTGTGTCCGGTTTGGCTCTCCGCCGTTATTTGCGCTCCACGGACTACATGACCGGGGATGTGCTATGAGTTGATCCGGTTTCCCTTCTTCCCTGTTCCAGGGTTCGGGTTTATCAGGTCGTCTGCAGGGTTCTTCAGTCCTGCCAGCCTGCGGTCTATCCCCGTGCCCATGACGTTCGTAAGTTTTCTGCACTTATTGCTGTTTTTGGTAACATGTCTTGGGTTGACATTCGGGCGCAGGGTTTTTGGTGGTCGAACAGGATCTTGGCTGCACATTACGTGGTAAACGTTCCTGGGCCTAGTTGGGCCTGTGTCGCTTTTGGTCGGCGGTTGCAACAGTTGTTTCTTCTTCGCATTGAGGTGTGAGCGGCGACCGCCTCCCGAGTAAGTCCCTCTGGTTTTCATTTTTCGGTAGGTAGCTCAGTGAAGCCGACGGGGGCTCCCCCCAGAAAACCAGTGTTGAATGTAATGAAATGTGATTTTCTGGGTGAGACCCGGTGGCTCCCCGGCAACCCTCCTACCCCCCCAGTCAGCGTTTTTTTGCGTGTTTTGATAGCCAGCCTCAGAACTGGGGTGTGGATTGCCGACGCTGGGGTCTGGGGCTCCCCCTTCCCTTCTCTCCGGGAGGGAGGAGTTGTGCAGACAGTGGTGTGATGATTGTGTGACGTCATGCTAATTTGCTCGTTTCTGTTTGGGGAGTTCTGTCTACTAGTTTGGCTTTTTGTAGCAATTTTAACCAGAATAGGGGTTGGTTTAGGGGCCCTTACCTTTCTGGGTGCCTAACCCAGAAGTTGTAACAAGTGCAAAATAGAGACAGTTACGGTTTGTGTTTCCAGGGGTACACCACTTCATCCACCCACTCCCAAAAAAAATCCTAGTCACCCATGCCTTATTATTAGCCCTCCACATCACACACATTGTTTTTTCTGCACTTTATACTGTTTGAAAACCCTTGGATTTTCAGAATGATACACAAGCAAGGGTTTAATTTTCAAATTGCTTCTCTCATTTGAACACAGCTCAAGTTTAAACCTATCTTTCATAGGCTTGTGTCCGGGCAATGATTTTTCCTCCTTGGTAATGTATGTCCTCTTAGACAATCTTTTCCAGAAGAGTCCTGTCTCATACAATTAAACACTTGTTGCAGTAAGTATCCCTCAGCCTCTGCAAACTCTTTAAATTCTTCAATAAATCTTTCAGCCGCTGGTTTGTCTGAGCTGGCAGCCTCCCCATGCCTCACAACACTGTGAATACCACTTTTTTTTTAAATTTTCAAACCATCTCCTGCTTGCCTTAAAGTCTATCGTATTTGCACTTGTTCCAGGGGTTTTCTTTACAAGGTCTTCGTGCAATACCCTGGCTTTCTCACAAATGATGGCATCTGAAACACTCACCCTTTAACTCCTTGTCGTGTATCCAAATAAATAACAACTTTTCCACATCCTCAAGTATTTGTGGTCTTTGTTTCGTGATTGTTGATACGCTTTTTGCCACTTTAGCACTCATAATGCCCTTTTTCTTGGCAAGTATAGTGCATATCGTTGATGTGGATTTGTTGTACTGCCTACAAAGTTCAACAACACGTGCACTATTTTCATGCTTCCGAATGATCTCTTGTTTTTCCTTTATTGTCATCCTCACATGCGATTTCTTGCCTTGAACCTTACCACTGATTTTCTTGGGATCCATGGTGAGATATATAATAACAACTTTTATGGTCAAATGGCCAAAAATCAGCCAAAACACTGTAATTCCTGGTGAAGAATTCAGGTGGGATAGTCACTGGGCACGAAGCACTGGTAAACTGAGGGGCGATCATCATGTCACCACGCGCTAGGTCGGCCTGTACACGTATCAACACCCTCGTATTCTGAGGCAACGCTCGTATCCCGATGTAAATTTTCTGAGCAAATCCTGCTCGTAACCCAAAAAACTCGTAACCAGGAACGCTCGTAATCCGAGGTACCACTGTACTTTCTATTCCTTATGGTCAAAGGATCATTTGACTTTTCCTAGGATTTGGGATTATCTTTGGGGGAGCCACTTGTGGCTCACCCCCAAGAATGTGTATTATACAGGGAACCTGTATAATACCTGTATAATGTACTTCCCCCTGATCAGAATGTGTATTATACAGGGAACATTTATATTAACCAGAGCAAAACGTGTATTTTACAGGAAACATTTATATTAACCTGATCGGAATGTGTATTATGCAGGAAACGTCACTATTACCCTGACCAGAATGTGTATTATACAGGGAACATTTATATTAACTTGACCAGAATGTGTATTATACAGGGAACATCTATATTAGCCTGACCAGAATGTGTATTATACATGGAACATTTATATTTAGCGTGACTGGAATTTGTATTATCCTGGTAACATTTATTTCATGGTAGTACCTTAGACTAGGACTAATTTCTATTATTATTCATGTAATTATTTATAAACTATTATTTACAAGGATATTTACTTTTTATTAAAAGTGATGTCAATTTAAAAATATAGCTCTTAAGTTTAAATGTTGACTATATAGGCATATAATCATAAGCTATAGGCGTGTGTGTGTTGCCAGGTATCTAAGTAGCCTATATTGATTTGATTCATCACCTCATTCACACATCTTAAAATTAAGGAAGTGAAGTCATATCAGTCTGTCGTGGACCATTATTAAAACTAGATAATTGTCCAGAATGGACTGAAATGTTAAGACTAATTGTATTTCAGATGTTTGGGTTGGGTGTGTAATTTTCAACCACATTATTGTGACTTTGCCCACCCACTTGGACTAGACGGTACATCAATGTTCCCACTTCTTGCAGGTCAGCGTTTAATTCCCAACTGCCCAAATGGTTGGGTATCATTCCTTTCCTCCATCTTATCCCATACACTTAACCTCATATTCCTTCAAAGTGCTAAATAATTGTAATGGCATAGTGCTTTCTCCTGATAATTACCTGACCTTACCTTGCTATTTGTACTTGATATACCGTTGAATTTTTATTTTTATTTTGATGTATGTGAATAATATAGTTATTGTTTATTATTAATTTATATTTTTTAGAATAAAGCATATTAATTGGTCCTTACTCATGGTCCTTTAATTATTATAGAGAACTTGACTCTTATCTCTACATAAAAGTCACTGTAACTAAGTGCATTCTATCAATTAATAAACAAATGTGCTTAATGTAACATAGTTTATTTATCCTTGCAGGATTTTTAAATATATATACTGTAAGTCATAATTTTGATCACCTGCTCAATCTTGATCAACAGCAGAGCGATGCCCTCGTGCCTTGCATCTCTTCTTCATATCACAGCTCTTTATCCTCATATATCTCAGTGCTTTCTCATCATAATTGTATTCCTTCGTAGTTATTAGGGAAAAGTGAGGAAGAAATGATTAATGAAATTAAAACAGATAAGAAAGTAATAATTATAATGTTTTCAGAAATCTTTTGATTATAATATTACTAGTTAATGTGCACACAATGGTCACCAAACAACCATTGGTAAGGACTTCAATACTAGCTTGGCACAATGAATTTAGTAATAATAATGGAAAGCAACTGCTGTCTTATAGGGCCATAACACCGAATATTAACAGTTGTTCAATGTCAACCAATCTTTTTTGACAAGTTGTATACAAAAAGGGCTGCAACTGTTCCAAGTTCCAATATCGCAGCCTAAATAAAAAGGGAGAAAAAAATCAACGAATTTTATACATTTAAAAAAAATTGTCTACAACCACAGTGTTCAAATATCATTTCTATGACACTCATCTATCACATTAGCATATATTAAAGGATTCCTCTATGCGGATTTTCCAAAATATGGTTAGTTTCACTAATACAAATAGTCAAAGTTCTCCCAAAATTTATGCAAATATTTCATGTTTTTTTATATATTTATAAAATCGGGAAAAGAACTTAGGAATAAAGTGTTTTAGAGAGATTGTAGAGACATAAGCTCTACATATAAGGTGTAAGTTTAATGCAAATTGAATAAAATTGAAAGATTAGACACCCATTTATGTTAATTAACAGTAAATTAAGTCAAAGATTCTGCCATCTGTGGCTGAGGTTGACATCAACCAATTTCCTCCAAAATTGGCACCCAGATAGGCATACGTTCAGTAAGTTGTACAAGTTTCATGCACATTGCTCGAAAAAAGTATGCAAAAAAATTAGAGAACAAATAAAAAATCTAATTTGATTTTGTTTTTTCTAATTTGGGGGGGATAAAACTAATTATTAAAATACTTCATTATATGCTATATTGATAGCTTAGAGTCATAGACATTTCAGTTGACATTTGTATTTGATGTTAATTTTTGACATAATTCAATATTTTTTTCTTCCTTCCTATTTATGCTACGGTGCTGAGACTTGGACAAGTTGAAGCCAATTTTATATACAATTAGGCTAAAAGGTTTGATTGAAATCGAACCAGTTTTCATTTATTGCGTTTTTTGGTGTTATGGCCCGTTAATAAATACAGTAGTCACATGTAGTAGTCACACAACAGAAGATGAAGAAACGATGACGTTTCGGTCTGTTCTGGCCCATTATCAAGACATACAGCATGATAATGGTCCAGGACGGATAGAAACGTCGTCATTTTCCCTCTTCTGATGTGCGGTTTGGTCACCATATCTTCAGCCACGTTACTGTAAATCATTATCTGCACAGTAGTCACATAGATGCAGATCCAGTTTCTGTTGCTGTGGTGGATGTTTCAGTAGTTCCTGTTGTTGTTATGGTTGTTGGTGTTGTTGCTGTTGTTGTGGGGGTTGTTGGTGTTGTTGCTGTTGTTGTGGGGGGTTGTTGGTGTTGTTGCTGTTGTGGGGGGTTGTTGGTGTTGTTGCTGTTGTTGTGGGGGTTGTTGGTGTAGTTCCTGGTTTTGTTGAGGTTATTGTTATAGTTTCTGTTGTGGGTCTTGGTGTAGTTCCTATTGTTGCTGTGGTTGTTGGTGTAGTTCTTGTTGTTGTGGTAGTTATTTGTGCAGCTTCTCATGTTGTGGTGGCTGGGGTAGTTTCTGTTGGTGTGGCAGTTGTTAGTGTAGTTCCTGTTGTTGTGGTAGTTATTTGTGTAGCTCCTATTGTTGTGGTGGCTGGTGTAGTTCCTGTTGGTGTGGAGGCTGGAATTGATCCTGTTGGTGTGATAGTTGTTGGTGTAGTTCCTGTTGTTGTGGTGGTTGCTGGTGTAGTTACTGTTGTGGTTGTTATTAAAGTTTCTGTTGTTGTAGTGGTTATTGGTGCAGTTCCTGTTGTTTTAGTGGTGGTTGGTTTAGTTCCTGCTGATGTGGTTATTGGTGAAGTTCCTGTTGTTGTGGTGGGTGGTTGTGTAGTTCCTGTTGCTGTGGTTATTGGTGCAGTTCCTGTTGATGTGGTGGTTGTTGGTGAAGTTCATGTTGTTAAAGTAGTTGTTGTAGTTCCTGTTGTTGTTACAGTTCCTGTTGTTGTGGTGGATGTTGGTGTAATTCCTGCTGATGTGGTTATTGGTGAAGTTCCTGTTGTTGTGGTGGGTGGTTGTGTAGTTCCTGTTGCTGTGGTTATTGGTGCAGTTCCTGTTGATGTGGTGTTGTTGGTGAAGTTCATGTTGTTAAAGTAGTTGTTGTAGTTCCTGTTGTTGCTACAGTTCCTGTTATTGTGGTGGATGTTAATGTAATTTACCTAGTCTATGGAACTCACTCCCTAGTGAATTGAAAAACTGTAAAACTTTTGCCTTATTTAAAAGCAAAACCAAAAAGTACCTAACTTCATCTTCTTAGTTTCCTACACTGAGCTTTAAATTTGCTCTGTACCTAGTGTTACCCAATCTCCTAATTTTTATGTAATATCAAACAACCTTATCATTGTGTTCATTGCTGTCTTCTTTTATGTGCTAGCCATATGCTGTATTGTGACTACCAATTTTTGTCAACTACCATTCAAGCTGTCATTGCAATCAATCTTATATTGTTTCTGCTGTATTGTACCTACCAATTTTTGTCAACTACCATTCAAGCTGTCATTGCAATCAATCTTAGCTACCTATGTGCTTTAATATACTGTACCTACAATTTTCTCTCATCTTCTTTTTTTCATTTCATGTAACTGTTATCATTTTTTTGTCTATAAATTTTGCAAGTATTTACCTCCTTAAAATTTTCTTAGATTAAGGACCTGCCCGAAACGCTGCGCGTGCTAGTGGCTTTACAAGACTGTAATTACCATATTTGTATCCTCACATTCCTTATGTACATTCTTGTATATGCATAAATAAATAAATAAATAAATTCCTATCGTTGTTGTGGTTGTTGATGTAGTTCCTGTTGCTGTGGTGGTTGTTTCAGTAGTTCCTGTTGTTGTTATTATGGTTGCTGGTGTTGTTGCTGTTGATGTGGGGGTTGTTGTTGTAGTTCCTGGTTTTGTGGTGGTTGTAGGTGTTGTTCCTGTTGTTGTACTGGTTGTGGGTGATGTTCTTGTTGTTGAGATCGCTGTTGTAGTTCCAGATGTTGTGGAAGTTGTTGGTGTAGATCATGTTATCTTCTTGAGGTTATCTTGAGATGATTTCGGGGCTTTTTTTTTAGTGTCCCCGCAGCCCGGTCCTCGACCAGGCCTCCACCCCCAGGAAGCAGCTCGTGACAGTTGACTAACACCCAGGTACCTATTTTACTGCTAGGTAACAGGGGCATAGGGTGAAAGAAACTCTGCCCATTGTTTCTCGCCGGCGCCTGGGATCGAACCCAGGACCACAGGATTACAAGTCCAGCGTGCTGTCCGCTCGGCCGACCGGCTCCCGCAACCCGTTCTCACACAAGACAGCACATATATGACTTAATGCTTAAAGTCAATATGTTGAATATGAATTAGTAAATATGTGATATATTTCCAGTTACTTTTTTTACCAAGGCCCAAACTCTTCCTCACGTACCAATTTACGTGTCACAGTACCCGTCCGTCAACATAGATAGCAGAATATTCGTGATTGGTTCAATTATAAGGAAAATTGTAGTTTTCAGGTCCCACATGGGTGGTGAAATTTACCTACTATTGTCCATGCTCTTAGAATATTACAGATCAGCTACTTCCTATTGAAGGTTCGTAGTTTTGTTTTGAGAAATATTAGTTGTTCTTAGTAAATTATAATAAGCACTAAAAATTATTACATAGAATAACAGTCCTTCACCAATCAATATTATATACTATAGTTTGTGCTTTACAAAACTTTAAAGGATGTTTTGTAGGAACGCTAACAGAAAACGATGTTACGTTGGAATGTCTATGGGGTAAACTACTGCAAACAGGACGGTATTGTGTCTACTATACCAACTATAGCTAGGATGGGTATATTGTCACCTACCGCCTGTTAGGTGGGAAAGGGGTCCAATACCACCCACAGGATGGGTATGAGGGTCACATCCACCCACAGGATGAGTATGGGGATCACATCCACCCACAGGAAGGGTATGGGGTCCAATACCACCCACAGGATGAGTATGGCGTCCACTACAACCCACAGGATGGGTATGGGGCTCCAACCACCCATAGAATGGGTATGGGGCTCCAACCACAAATAAAATGGGTATAGGGTCCAATAACACCCACTGGATGTGGAAGGCGTCCATTGCCGCGCGTCGAGCTCGAAAACCGCAGCATTCATCTCAGAACCATGCCTATTTCACACAGATTCCTTAATAAACGTAAGAGTTTTATATGTCACAAGAAAGA
Organism: Procambarus clarkii; assembly: GCF_040958095.1. NCBI lineage: Eukaryota > Metazoa > Arthropoda > Malacostraca > Decapoda > Cambaridae > Procambarus > Procambarus clarkii. Next base: position 23,236,853 of record NC_091222.1, on the reverse strand, counting down.
TATAAATATAAGCTTCATTCTAAATACCTTACCATGGGCATATTTAAATTTAAAGCGAAGATACGTGTACTTTTATAATAGCCGAGCTTTAACCCCGGACAGATTGATCGACCGAGCAACTCTCTCTCAGAACAATGTTTATTTCACGTGAATTCGTTAATAAACATATATGTTTTATATGTCTCAAGAAAGGCAGACATATAAGCTTCACTTTAAACACTTTACCATGGACATATTTAAAGTTCTAATGAAGATACATGTATTTTAAAAATTACGGAGCTCCCACCCCGTACAGACTGAACGACAGAGCAACTCTCTCTCAGATCAATGTTTATTTCACGTAAATTCGTTAATAAACACAAATGTTTTATATGTCTTAAGCAAGATAGAAATAAGAGCTTCATTTTAAGTACATTACAATAGACATATTTATAGCTCAAGTGAAGATACATATGTTTTTATAGTAGCGCTCAGTAGCTTGTCGGGCATGGAGTGCAGACGCCTACGGACTTGCCGATATATTGTATAATTAACAAAGATACGTTAATAAAGCCTAAAATCTTATATGCCTCCAGAAAGACCGAGATATGAACATTATTATGATTTCACCAAATGAAATATATCATGTTCGAGAACAAAGATATATCAATTTTAAATTAAGTTTCGACTCTTGCTCGGGCGAGAGAGATGGGGCGACTCTCGCCCCATCTATTGGAGATTCTGTCCACTAAAGACCTCAAAAGCTACTCAAACCCTCCTAGCATCATTTAAGTAATGAAGTAATATGGTATATTTACTATAATGTGGGTGCTGAATGCAGAACATGAGAAAACATATATTTACTCCAAACTAATATAATTTCATTATGAAATAAGTAAATAAGTAGCATCAAAGGAAGTCGACGGTCCAAGCGTCAATGTTGTGGAGCGACTTATCCAAGATATATCGTTGTTTGGAAAGTGTTTGTTAGCATATCCAGTTGTCGCACTTCTCTGCACAAATTATCACAAATTTAAATTATAATGTTAACAAGTAGAATACGTATTTTTAATAAAATCTAACATAACTAGCCAGAAAACATTTAACATTTATTAAAAAATATAAGTTTGGAAGTTAAATCGAGTTCATAGGACAATGGGTTTTGTTATATATACTCGTTATTCGTTGACATGCGTTCGCTACTTAAACTACCATGTACTGTACTTATGTAAAATCTCCCATGTCTCTTCGCTCATCTCACCGAACCCTACAGGCTCTTTGATATATTGTTTAATTAATTGAGATTCACAAATAAAGCTTATAATTGTATATGTTATCAAAAAGGCAGAGCTTATTTTAGTTCATTTATTATGCACCCCATACCCATCCTATGAGCGATAGTGGAGTGTTACAGAGGCACATAATGGGCTCAGGGACTGAGCCCCACAATTCATATAGCCAAGCAAGTTATAATCTTGATAAGCTAGTTACAAAAGTCAATGCACATTGTCACATCAACAATGGGCTCGAGTCCGACCACAAGTACAGTTTATAATTTAAGCAACTGACATATATGGAGGGCTAGTGTCACAATTGATATGTTTATCCTACACATAACCCCCTCCCCCATCCAATGGGCAGCGGTGGATAGGTTACAATCAAGTCGTTTTTTGCGTTTTATTCAGAGATTAGATCTTATTGGGTGAGGAAAGATATTCATATTTTAAAGAAGGCTTCTTGGCTGATGCTCTCCATTGATGGAAAATATACAACCTTTTGAAAATCAATGTTAGTTTGATCTAGATATTGTAATTAACGAAAGTATTTATGTCATCTGAAAGGTAGAAATATAGGCTACATTTAAAATCCTTTGTCATAAATATAACTGAAGTGAAAACGAAGATATATGCGTTTTGATAGTTACTTGATGGCTAGCTCTGAGAGTGTGAAGCCCTGCACACCAGCCAATAAATTGTATAATTAGTTTCCATATATTTTAATTAATCTTAAAAATCTATATGTCAGAAGAAAGGAAGATGTAGCCGTTAATGTGACAACATTTAAAAATAAATATATCTTAAGTTAAATAAATAATACCACCTTATTGCCGGTGTTCGGACACATGAAAATTACCTAGGTATCAGTATCCAGCCAGGCAGGGATCACAGGCTGCACAATACTGATAAATTATATAATGCACTACTTGTGGTCCATCTCGAACCCATTTATGATGTGACGACTTATAGTGAATTTTGTAACAAGCTCATCAAGATTGTAACTTGCTTAGCTAAATGAATTGTGAGGTTCGGTCCATTCATTTTCTTTCTTTATTATGCATCCCATACCCATCCCGTGGGCGGTGGTGTAAAGGATTACAGAGGCACATAATCGGTTCAGGAACTGAACCCTCTAGTTCGTTTAGCTAAGCAAATAACAATCTTTTGACGCTAGTTACAAAATTATTAATGTACACATACTTATGCATACATGTACATATTCATACGTATACATATATACATATATACACATACATATTTAATCACCCACACAAATACACACATCAGTAATCTTTTGTGTCACAAGTGATTCAACAAGAGGCTCACAACAGTCACTATAAAAGGCACTTTACATCTATGAGGAGTCGCACAGTTACTAGTCTTGCTCCACACCCACCCAACTGGGCGGCAGCTTTACAGTCATGTGCTCCACACCCACCCAACTGGGCGGCAGCTTTACAGCCATGTGATCCACACCCACCCAACTGGGCGGCAGCTTTACAGTCATGTGCTCCACACCCACCCAACTGGGCGGCAGCTTTACAGTCATGTGCTCCACATCCAACCAACTGGGAGGCAGCTTTACAGTCATGTGCTCCACATCCACCCAACTGGGAGGCAGCTTTACAGTCATGTGCTCCACACCCACCCAACTGGGCGGCAGCTTTACAGCCATGTGATCCACACCCACCCAACTGGGCGGCAGCTTTACAGTCATGTGCTCCACACCCACCCAACTGGGCGGCAGCTTTACAGTCATGTGCTCCACACCCACCCAACTGGGAGGCAGCTTTACAGTCATGTGCTCCACACCCACCCAACTGGGCGGCAGCTTTACAGCCATGTGATCCACACCCACCCAACTGGGCGGCAGCTTTACAGTCATGTGTATGCATTACCTACAGTAAGCAAATTTTGGATACTTCGCTAAGATTTCGGGCAGCACATCATTATGAATGAAGTACTTACACATTTCATGGACACTATTGATGTTGTTATCTTTAAATTCCGCGATTTTTCACATTCCATTATATAATGACGCAAAGTATGCGAATAGTTCTGCTGACAGAGTTTACATTTAGTCAAATCTACATCATCAGATGTTACAAACTTCCAGAGGTACTTGTAGCTGAGCCTAAACCTAGCAGTGGTAACATCTAGAAGTCTGCTAACATTATTGGATGACCCATAGACGAGCGATTCATCAAAGTTTATACAATATTGTGAAATTGAGAGTCAGTGTAGTAACATAAATTGGTAAATCATAAATATTGTAAGTTAAGAATCTGATGCATGTGTGTGTTTGGGGGGGGGGGGTTATACCCTTGGTAAGCGAGAGTGGCAAGTAACCTTAGACGTTCTGCGGTCAACGTGGGGGGGGGGGAAGGGAGGGAGGGAGGGTGGGAGAGTCAAATCCACCCTCCAACATCTGGGCATAGTACCACCAGCCTCCACAACACTCCATCAGCCTCCAACTGAAGCTTGTAGATGCCTCATCTAACCTCACTTATGTCACACATTAACCTACAGTTCCTGTGATATTTAAACTCCTCATCACAGTGGCGTCTCACCAATATAAACTGTATTGGATTTTGTCCCGAAATAGCTATATGCTGACTGGACGTGTATGTATGTATGTATGTATGTATGTATGTATGTATGTATGTATGTATGTATGTATGTATGTATGTATGTATGTATGTATGGATGGATGGATGTATGTACGCATGCATGTATGTATGGATGTATGTATGTACGCATGTATGTATGTATGTATGTATGTATGTATGTATGTATGTATGTATGTATGTATGTATGTATGTATGTATGTATGTATGTATATATGCATGTATTTATATACGCATGTATGTATGTATGTATGTATGTATGTATGTATGTATGTATGTATGTATGTATGTATGTATGTATGTATGCATGTATGCATGCATGTATGTATGTATGTATGTATGTATGTATGTATGTATGTATGTATGTATCTATGTATGTATGTATGTATGTATGTATGTATGTATGTATGTATGTATGTATGGATGGATGGATGGATATGGATGTACGCATGCATGTATGTATGTATGTATGTATGTATGTATGTATGTATGTATGTATGTATGTATGCATGTATGAATGGATAGATGGATGTATGTATGTACGCATGCATGCATGCATGCATGTATGTATGTATGTATGTATGTATGTATGTATGTATGTATGTATGTATGTATGCATGCATGTATGTATGTATGTATGTATGTATGTATGTATGTATGTATGCATGTATGTATGTATGTATGGATAGATGGATGTACGCATGCATGTATGTATGTATGTATGTATGTATGTATGTATGTATGTATGTATGTATGCATGTATGTATGTATGTATGTATGTATGTATGTATGTATGTATGCATGTATGTATGTATGTATGGATAGATGGATGTACGCATGCATGTATGTATGTATGTATGTATGTATGTATGTATGTATGTATGTATGTATGTATGTATGTATGTATGTATGTATGTACGCATGTATGTATGTATGTATGTATGTATGTATGTATGTATGTATGTATGTATGTATGTACGCATGTATGTATGTATGTATGTATGTATGTATGTATGTATGTATGTATGTATGTATGTATGTATGTATGTATGTATGTATGTATGTATTCCCAATCACGTTAAAGACTCCCCCTCTATCATCCAGTTTAAGAGAAAAACAACTATGTACTAAATAATCGACTCCTTGTAACTTTAATTATGCTGACCTTCCTATCTGTATTCAGACTGAGCCTACCATCATTATAGGTGATTATAATGCTAGACATAGGAATATTGGTAATTCGCAGTTCAGTAATCGTAACGGCAACCAACTGGTGTCACTATTAGGTAGTCACGATGATGCACAGATTGTGGGTGACCTTGAACCGACGAATATCTACGGAGGTATTCTTGATCTATGTCTCGGTTTCAACGTCTCCCACACCGTGTGCGCCTCGTCAATAGTGCCAGATATGGCGTCTGATCATCTGGCCATATTAGCCACTGTAAGCATTGGAAGTTCTATCCTCCCTGGTGGAGTGTTCAAGCGGAAGAGGCTGGCTGTGCCCATCGATCAACGAGACAATCTTGTTGCTCATGTGTCAGATTGGTGCAGTTCATCTGAGCCTTCATCAGTTGAAGATTTTAACAATGAGCTCACAGGTACTCTCGAACAGTTTATAGAATCACTTGATTCATCGTCCAGGCCACATAACCCAAATTACACCGGTCATAGCACTTATGTTTATTATAATGATTCTAAATTGCATGCACTAAAACGCACTGCCAGAATAATTGGACTAGCTTGTAGAAGGACCCGCACTGCTGAAATGCTTCGGCTCTTTCAAGCGGCTCTGGCTAAGGCCAGGGAACGTATGGTGGAGCTGAGGCAGACAGACTGGGAAACTTTTGTTCGTGGTCTCAATTCTCACACGCCACTAAGTCGGGCATGGAAGGATATCAACAAGATCAAAGGGAAAAATGCTGCAGAGATCTCGTACCCTAA